>NC_067146.1:9275829-9575829 GCF_903995435.1 Acomys russatus | reverse complement strand
ACAGGTGTGTGCCACTGCGCCTGGCTAACTTCTCTCTTCTTAAAGCAGTATTTTCTTTTGAGCTTGGCGCAAACATCTAAATGTTAAGGAAAGAGAAGTTGGCAATGCTGAAAAATGATTCCAAAGCTGATGCCTAAGAATATTATTCATTATCAAGTATAATAAAAAGCAAGGCATTACACTGAACTTTAAATATTCTTATTTTATGTGTATGAATCTTTTGCCTATGTGTGTGTCTGTGTACCACATTCACGCCTGGTTCCCATGGAGCCTAGAGACAGAAGCTGGAACCTGGAACAGAAGTTAGAACAGTTTGTGGAACAGCATCGAGTGCTCTTAACCACTGAGTCACCTCTACAACCTCTACCTTGAATTTTAAATATAAGATCAAATAACTTTTTAAAAATCATTTTAAAGTATTTTTAACTTTGTGTATGTATGTGTGTGTGTGCGCGTGCATGCGTGTGCACGTGCGCAGGGCGGAGACCAGAGAGTGTGGAATAGAATGGAGCTGGAGTGAGAGGCACGTGTAAGGTTCCTGACATGGGTGCTAGGAAACCAACTCAAGTCTTCTGTAGGAATACTAGAGGTGTTTTCCCATCTGAGTGAGATTCAAGGAGGGCCTCCTTTGGGCCCTCCTTGTTAATTTTCTTTGAGTCCCTGATCTGCAGTATGGTTCTCCTGTAATATATGGCTAATATCCATTTATAAGTGTGTACATACCATGTATGTCTATCTGGGAAGGGGCTATGATCAGGATGTAAAGAGTATATACAAATTAAAAATAAATTAAACAAATAATAGAGGTTCTTTACTGCTAAATCATCTAATTTCTTTTTTAAAACGTGTGTGTGCATGCATGCACGTGCATGCAGGTACCCAAGTCATCAAATCCCTTGGAACTGCAGTGTTTGTGATGCCCCCCCCCCCAACATGGGAGCCAGGACTTGATCTGAGTTCTGGTTCTCATGGCTGAAGAACCACTGCTCTCCGCCTCTGAGCCGTTTCCTAAACTGTTCCTGCAGAGCACTCTGCTAAGTTGTATAAATGGCCACCATTGTTTCCTCTTCTCTGATCCCTTGCCCCTGGAATTCCAGTAGGAATAGTTAGAATCTATGTCCCCACAGGTTCTATCTGGCCAGCAAGCTAGTTCAAACCAGAGCCTTGAAACCCTGCTGTGATAGAATAAAAGCCATTCCTTACTATGCGGAACTGAAAGTGAAAGCCCATGAAATTGTGAGCCAAGATAAACCTCTCTTACCAGAAGTTGATCTGTTAGGTATCCACAGGGATACAAATGTAACAAGTACATACATTGTCCTAGTCCTTATTATATTAAGCACTAGACAAAACACATGACACATAATTCTGACACAATGTCACACTAACATCATTAAATCTGAACTGTACTTCATTTTTACTCTTATTTAAAACACAGTAAGACAGAGACAGACCTAATGTAAACGAAATGATGTGATACCAAAGATGGCACCTACCAGGTCCGCTACAGAAGTACCTCAAAGAGGTTAAGACTGTGTTTAATTCCAAGAACAGCAGAGTTAAGAGTTGAAGAGTCAAACAACAGCGTAAGCAAGAAAGACGTTTGATTTCTCAAGTAATAGGAAGTCTGGATACTGGAAACCCAGGGCTGCCGTCTTTGTCCAAGTATACAATCAGCTAGCTAGCTCTCTCCCTCTAGTCTAGCCTTGACGGCCTCCTTCAGCATTTAGGTTCTCAGAGAAGGACAATGGCCCGTGTTGTCAAGAGGAGAGAAAGGAGGGGCGGGGGAAGCAGAGGCCTTTTTCAGAAATCCCCACCTGCACAGTTTTGGTATCCATTGTATCCATGCACAACCCTAGCTGGAAAGTGGAGGAATTGAGGATTTTTTGTTCTCTTGCTTCTAGAGTAAAGAGAAGAGGAACCTGTAATGGGTTTCGCTTAGCCAATTTATCAAAGCTGCCAGAGAGCTCAGGTGACTGTACAAAGTGGCAGGCTGATTTTACATGTGGCCATTTCAATGTTCCTTTCCAATCTCTCCTGGGTGGTGGTGGCAGGATCAGGGAAGTGTTTACCCACCTGAAACCCAGGGAGAAAAAGGGAACCAACGAGAGAGATGCACCCAAGTTTCTCTGGGCTGGCTGATGTGCCAGTTGTCTGTGTGTGATCCACTCCACTTTAAAAGTGAACATTAACATATGCAGAGACACATGCTCCTGTTAAGTCTTGAAAAGATGCTTTCGGTGTTTAGATGGGATCAGAAGGGAACATGGGCACACGCAGCATCACGGCAGTGCCTTCTTAAGGCTGCTGCTACTCTTGTACGCACTGCAACCCTACTCAGGACACAAAAGAAGTGAACACACCCCAAAGGCCAGAGCAAGAACTGGCTGACTAGCTCTTGATGCTTCATTTACAACACTATACATAACACATGGCCAAGATATAACTGATTCCAGTGGCCCGAGACTGCTTTTCAAAGAACAGCTCTGCTCTTCACTGCCTGCTCCTGGACTGTCAGCTCAAAGCAGCGGATGAAAGGAGTGCACTGACTGGGCTGAAGGTGTGGCTCTCCTTATTTTAAACTAATCTTCAACTACCCCTAGCCACAAGTCTTTTCTGGCCTACAATTCCTCAGATACAAGCATCACTTGAACGGCTAGCCAATTCAAACAAAGGTCTGGGTGCCCAAACAGGAGGGACAGTTAAAGTATGCCTGCTGTTGAGAAGCTGGGCTCACAGCTTCCCTAAGGAACCACACTGCAAGACCTCATCAGTCAGATGCTGGTAGGTACGAATCCTCAAGGTGAAATCAGCACTTAAGAACCCAATTTAGAGCTGCTTTAACTACAGCCCAGGCACGGTTCCAGGCATAAAGTCCTGGCCGCTAACTGCATTCGTTACTTTTTTCAAAACTCGGACAGTACCTGATGAAGCAACTTAGGAGAAAAGGAGCATGTTTTAGCTCAGAGTCTCAAGGCAGGGCAGGCGCAGCAACGGGGGCTCCGCCTGCGGTAGTCACAGCTTGCAGCATGGCACATTTCAGCTCATGGTGATCAGGAAGCAGACCTCAGGCAGGAACGAGGATGGTCTCCATCTTACAGCACTCTATCTACCAGCTATGAGTCAGGTCCAAGAGATTCTACAACCTACCAGAGGAGTGCCACCAGCTGGAGACCAAGTGTGCAAACACCACAGCTGGCAGGGCTCAGTCCCAATCAAACTGCAGCACATTTGGAGGTAGCCGGCATGCACAGCGGGTTCCATGATTTATCTTTTCATAGCACTACACAGAACCAGGGTGCTGACTCTGCAGAACAACTACACGTTTGCCACAGGAACTGGAGAGCTCTACGTGTTTTAACATCATGACTGGTCCAGTTTATCTAGGAGTTTTACCATTTCCCCTGAGAGAACCATTAGCATTAATGCTGGGCTAAGCCTCTTGCAGTGCACCTTGTACTCTGTAGGCTGGCAGAAGAATAGTGGAAGGAATTTGAAATTCTTCACAAGGAAATGGGCCTAGAATCTTAACGAAACTCTTTATGGACCTTTGAAATCCTCAGCTTTTATTCCACAGTCTCCTGATAATTTCCTTTTATTCTCGGCCTCCCCTTGTACCACTACTCAGGACACAGCTATCCACAGGACACAGGAAATAGATACTTCAACAGTGAACCAACAGCCAACATGGGTTCAAATTTACAGTGTATCAGATTCAGTATTCTGTTTCTAAAAGGTGCCCTGGAATGGGCTGGGCTGTGTAAGCAGTCTCACTTTCCTAGTCAAATGGGGTGTGATCCTATCAGAGGCCCTATGCAGTCCAGCTGTTGGCAGAGAGCCTGGTTCCTCTTGTGGTGGCTAGAGAATCTCCAACATAGCACTGTCCCTCCGGCAATGCTCGGATCCCTAGACAATCCAAGGAGCCCACGTCTCCACTAGGTTTCCATAGCCGTGTGCCAATCTGGAAAGTAAGAAGGAATCACTGCCTTTGTCATGTATATACATGAAGCTCAAAGCCCAGGCATTTATTCTGAGTACTGGTAAATTTCTGTGAATAGGCATTTGCGAGTATCTGAAGTATATCTTAGTTTTGTGGGTTTTTTTTCCAGTCCTATTCAGCTCAAATCCATACCACTAGTGATCAGTAACTAGTGATAACTAATTAGCACTTCCTATTGATTTTAATGTGTTATTATATACTTTAGTAAAGACAAATGAAGATTTCCCCTTATGGAGAAAAACCTATGGTATTTTATCCCAAGGTCTGCTCCTTCCTCCTTCAATAATCTTAATTTCAATCTGGAAATGATAAACTTCCAAGCCTGCCTGTACCAGATAGGAGTCAGGTTGGACTTGCCTCTGAGCATCTGTGAAAGGGAGCTGGTCTGACCTGGCCTGAGCTGGCAGAAAGCCTGTTCAGACCTATTCTTCTCTCCCAAACCTCGTTCTTCAGTTTCCAACATACACTCAAGGGTTAGTGCCTAAACAGCCATCTTGGACGAGGGGCCTGCTTGGCGAGGAACGTGTGTTAGCGAGTAGGAGTGGACACACAGGTGCAGAGCTCCCAGGACACTAAGACTACAATGTCAGCCTGTGGATGCCTCAAATCTAGACTTTTATTAAATAAATGAAAAACACACTTTTTTTCCCTGATTGAAACCATTCTACTTTTATGAAATATGAAGTCAAACTAATCAAGGCCAGGTTCCGTTAAGCCGCACGATGTTTGCTTTTCCTACACCCCAGGGACAGCTTCAATGAAACATGTGGTGACACCCATAAAGTACCTTTCTCCTGGCAGCAACTTCGCCTCTGCTCACCACCCCACTTCCATTTCCTTCTGCCTCTCTCCCTTCCCATCAAAGAGCAGGGAGAATTAAAAAAGAAGATTATAGCTATGTTTAAATCTAGCATTCAATCTTACCAGCTTTAAAAAGCCACATTTCATGAGAGCCTCACTGTCTCTGGGGGTACCTTGGCAAAATTAATAAGCTGCTTTTGTAATTACCCTCTGAGTCCATCTTTACTGTTATTCACAGAAGAAACCGAAATATTCCGGCTTTTCCTAGTATTTCTAACTTTATTCCAGGAGCTTTAGAAACTGTTTTCCTTGATTATGTTTTCTAATTAAAACGGAAACCCTAGACTCGCTGACAGCCCAAGGATAACCTCAGCTAAGTTACTCCATACCTCAGTTTCTACATCTGGGCAAATAGGCAACTGTGATAAAAAGATTCAATTGCCACCGTGCCAGCCGGTCTCATGTCGGCTGGCACAGGCTGGAGCTATTAGAGAGGAGAGAACCTCAATGGAGAAGAAGCGTCCATAAGATCCAGTGTAAGACATCTTAACTACTGATGGGGGAGGGGCTGCCCGCTGTGGGTGGGCCACCCCTGGGGTGGTGATCCTGGGCTCTGTAAGAAAGCAGGCTGAGCAAGCTAGGGGAAGCAAGCCAGGAACCAGCACCCCTCCATGGCCTCCGCATCAGCTCTTGTCTCCAGGCTCCTGCCCTGCTTGTGTTCCTGTCCAGACTTCCTTCCACTATGAACAGTGCTGGGAAAGTGTAAGGAGGATAAACCCTTCCTCCCCCAGCTTGCTTTTGGTCACAGTGTTTCATCTCAGCAATAAAAACAGTCACCTATGTTCTCTCTTATTAGTTATGTAAGCATTGGAAGTACGTGCTCGTCACCATGCCAGGAATCTGGAGTACCGTGGTGACGTGGCCCCACTTTCTGAGGTTACGGCAATGTGTGGCAGAGAGACACAGCACATGTATAATTAGTGAAGCACTTCTGGGCTACAGGGCCACTGAGGGAGGCCGCTGCTGCTCAGAAGTGGTTTGTTTCATGAGCCTCCGAAGCCCTCTGTCTCTGGTAGGCGACTTCCATGGTCAGTTCCTGGATTGAATTTGATTTTGTTTAATTTCCAGTGCAACAATTCAAGGAGTTCTATCCTCTTATAAAAGTTTGCTCTGGCCTCTTTAACAGTAAGAGAGATCTACTTGCCTTGTGAAATGAGAACAAAGGAAAGGAGAAGCCACAAAGCAGTTTGAATAGTACCTGAATAGTATATCAAACATACAATTGCACACATGCGTGCGCGTGCATGCGTGCACCCGCACACAGACACACACACAAGTAGACTGAGACTCTGAAAGCAAAAACTTTGATGCTAAAGTTTTCCTTCCAAAGTTAGTAGCTACCTATAACAAAGACTTAGTTTGAGCCCATATAATTTTTATAAGAAAAATCATACTGTATTCATTGTCAGAAAACCTTATTCTGGGATTCTTACCATGCAAGAAAGTTGTCTGGACAGGAGAGGGCAGGCCAGTAAGAGAGGGCTCTGGATAAAGACCGGAGCCACCAGGCCTGGCAGCATGAGCTCACTCCCCAGGGCCCACACTGGGAAAGCAGAGAACCAGCTCCTCCTGACAGCTATCCTACAATCTCTGCCATGATGTGTGTACCTTGACACGATGTACACAAATAAATAAAAGATAATTTTTAAAAAAGTCTTAGACAGTGCTAAGAAATAGGCCCCATTTCCCATGATGCCAGTAAAAGGATTCTGTATAATCTGCCTGCTGCTCTCCTTGTGAGAAACTGTATCACTCGTTCCCAGTCACCTTTCAGACTTGGGAATCACACACCTGAGACCTTCCTGCTCTTGCTGTGCTTATGGGTCTCACTGCTCCTCTACAAGGGTGAGGCAAAGCAATTTCACGGTTATCAGAAGGGTTATCAGGAGAATTTACCCGTATGTGTTGCAAGACCTGGAGAGTAACTTAAATTACTGTGTGCTGCCATCACGGGCACGTCTCACTCTCTCCAGGGCATTGGGATCCAGCAGTCACTCTTGAGGTCACAGGTCTTCCTTGGGAAGTGTTCAACGAGGCGACGCTGTGTGCACATTTAACCACACACACCGGATGGCTTCATAAAAAAGCTGTCAAGTCAATGCCGCCAGCACATCTCAGCCTGAACACCAAACTGCCCTAGCTGGTCTCCTCTCACCTCCCGCGAACAGGAACTCTCTGGTGTGTGCTCAGCAAAAGGACTGGTGCAAGCCTCTGCGGATGGAGCCAACCTGAAACAAGGCTTAGAAAGCCTCAAAGGATAATTCTTAGGAAAAGGCCAGTCCAACTTGCAGGTGAAAATAGGTGTAGATGTAGCTTAAGACAAAATCATGAACTTACTTAAGACAGTATGAGCACTGCTGCAGATGGACTATTATCAGGCAGGACAAGGAGGGACGGAGAAGGCTGAGGATACCCACAAAGACCAATAGGTTGAGAGGTGCAGACATTTCGCTGATTATACTCACAAACAGAACTGGCTTCCAATTTTTATAGTCCAGCTAGTCTTCAAGAGTGCCAGTTTGCAAATGCCCCGGGAAATGGCAAGCTTTGTCACCCAACCCAGTACTCCTTGGCTTTACAACGTCCACTTGAACAACTGAAAATATGATGGCACTGACCACAGAAAAACAGACAGCAGAACACAAACTCAAAGAATCTTAATTCAAAGAGTGGAAGATCCCTGAGCTCATGTGCCTGGCATGTGGGCTGAGAAGCTCTAAGTGAGTCCACAGGGCACTCTGACTGACAAGCAGCTTTCTAGATGACACTGGAAACAGGTGGGGAAAGAGGAATGCTCTCAAAGCCAAAGGGAGGCGGAGACGGGGAAGATGGTCTCTGTTAGGGATGGGAGAGTGCTGAGGAGAGTGGAGAGGCCCAGGCAAGGCTCACTGCGGCCCCTTCCACCTAGAACGTGACCTCCCACTCCATCAGATGTTTTTATCAACAGAAGCGTTCTAGAGAATCCTATATCAACAGCTCATTCTGATCCAGAAATTTCACTTATGGAAAACTTATCTGAAAATAGAGTAAACTTTCACAGGCATAAGAGCTGGGCAGTACCTTGCAGTTGCTTGAAATCTCATTTGCTTAGAATACCTTTCCAAGCCCACATCAAATAAGCAGATCTTCTAATGGGTGAGCACCACACACCCAAACTCTGCGCTTTCCTCTAAGGGGCTAAGACGGAGGGGAATGTGCACTGACCTCAGCGGATTTACAAGCTGAAAGCTTTGTGAGGAGCTGCTCCACATGGAGCAGAGCATGTGGACCTTCAAAAGACAATTTCATCACATCCTAGAAAGTTACCTATGTCACCTTTGAAGGTGACACAAATAACATCATTTGATGAGTACGCAGATTTACTTATTGGGAACCATATTGCTCACTCTTTTAATGTGCACATTTAACATCTATATTCACTAAATCTTACCTTTTAAAAAATCAGTTATTTAATAAAGCCACTGGTGCTGCCACAAGTACAGAGTTATCATCCTTCGCAAACCTACTTTTTGGCATTGTCAATGTATGTTACGAGGTCAACCTCGGAAAAAAACTATAAAATCCAATCAAGGCAACATAAAAAAGAATCTTATTGCTTTCTAAACACAAGTTTTACCTAACTGACATCTAAGGAAACTGGCTCAGTGGTTAAGAGCACTGACTTCTCTAAAGGTTCCTCATTAATTCTCAGAACTCACAGGTGTCTCAAAGCCAGTGGCAAGTCTGGAGTCCTCTTCTGCCTCCAAGGGCCCTACATATATCTGGTACACAGACATCCACGCAGGTCAAATGATTTGTATACATTCAAATAAAAAGCTTCCTGATTGGCTGGGGTGTGGCTCAGTAGTAGGTTGTAGCGAAACAGGAGCAATGCAGACATAGTGCGCACGCGTGCGCGCGCGCGCGCACACACACACACACACACACACACACACACGCACGCACCCCTCTTCTTTTTATTTGATCTATATTAGAATTCTAAAATTCTCTCCTTTTCAGCACAGTTCCACTGCCAGTAAGCACATGTGCAAATGGGCTCCTTGGCTATTTCCTAGAAGAGAAGAAGTCTGTAAGTTTGTAGCACTGCCTTTTAATAGTGTTGGTACAGAAGTCACATCTCTAAAGACATTTGGATCAACACCGATGCACACCAAATTAAGGCAAAAATTAGTTAATCATAGAACTAATATTGAAAAAGTACCAGGACAGAAGAGAGCTAAAATAAGACCATTCCCATCCAAGCAATGATAAGGTTGTTTCGGGGGGGGGGGGGGTTGTTTTGTTTTCTTTTGCTTGTTTGTTTCCCTGAAGGGAGACAAGGAGACAGGAGCTGTTTACATTCCCTCCAGTTTTAGTCCTTGGTAAGCAAATCTTTAAGTAAGCGCCGTTACACAGCACTTATGATGTTCAAAACAGTGCCAGCTTCCCTCACAAACCAAACTCGTCAGTGTTTACTAATGCAGCCAGCTGTAAGGCCAATGCAGATCAAAGTCAGAATTAAGTTTTAAAAGGTAGGATCAGGTTAAACTGATTTTAAAGTTACGAATAATATTAAGGTTATGAATTACTTTATAGTTATTCTTGGTGTCTCTGCAATTCCTCTGCCACCTGTTAAGTGGGTCAATTTTCATTCTTCATTTGCTCAAATACTTACACTCAACTTCTTCTGTGTAAATTACCAGTAGTGCTGGAAGAGACTTTTTTTTTTCTTTTAATATTCACACAATGCCAATGTTTACAACCTCCTGAAATGTAACACTCAAATAAAAAAAAAATCCCAGGAATGGGACACTGACAATTTCTCCTTTACAAATGAACACAGGGTCAAATCTACCATGAACCAAGAGAAGCAAGCCTTGCGCTCCTCAAACCCACCTTTACTTTTCCTTCATTTGACTTCATGATAAAATCCTACCAATAAAGAAGTGTGGTCAGGGAGCACTTTCTTCCTTTTTCCTGCCAGGATTAGCACACTTAAGCTTAGCCAAGGTTAAACACCTGATGTCTCCCAGAAATGAACAAAATCAGTCCGGGCGCTAGGACTCCAGACCCAAGGCTAGAAGGCTGCATCACTCATGATTTGTAGCTCCTTCGATTGAGAGCAGGAGAGCACCCTACTGAGCACCTGGCGAACTCATATTTTAATTAGAGAGGTCTTATATTTATTTTTTAACAGTCACAAAAATTAATTGTAACATCTAGGCAAATGACTCAAGGAAGATGGTCTGTCAAGTTTTAATTTCCTTTCATGAATGTGAGCACAAATACAGATGTTAATAATAACTATGACATGTTTTTCCCTAGTGCTTATCAATATGTATTAAATTACACAGGTGAATAGAAAAATCAGGCTTAATTTAAGGGTTAAAAAAAATCACAGATATGAAATGGAGAAAGATTTCAAAAGTGGCAAAGAGATCACCTATCCATTTCAAAGATGTGTTTATCTTTTTGTATTTCAAAGGAGAGGCCTTTCGAAAGACGTGCAAAGCCATATGCATGTGAATAGAGGCGCATTGAAAAGTCTTAGCTTTCAGATATAATGGATCTCCGTCAGAAAGCACTGTGCAGGATCTGGAAGCCCCAGCGCATTTTATATGCTGCCAAGTACACTAAGGGCGCTGCGGTATCACCTCTGCCCAGCTGCCATCTGACGGCTCATTAGCATTTTCCTGAATGATGATTCCTAAACCTTGACCACTACCTAACAGTGCCACTCTTCAGTGTAGACATGCATCCATTTATGTGGTACTCAGCACACCAGAATGTGTCATACCTCTTAAAAAAGTGAAAAGGATGGGCAGGATAGAGAAAGGAAGATAGTTACAAAGAAGAGAGGGTGGGAAGAAAGGAGAAGAAAAGATAATTTTGGAGAACACAATAAGCAAGATTGATAGTCTAGAAATATTCATGAAAATCTGTCCTTGAAATGGCGGGGATTTGGTAGCCAATCTTTTCCATATGACTTCTGAGAAATGTTCTTAGAAAGAGCCCACAAAAGGGTGATAACAAAATGCAGCTCGTCAGATGATCTTTCATTCTGGCATGAAGTATTCTCTCACATCTTCCATGTGGGCTGCAACGCTCCTTCCAAGGCCTGTCTCATTTACTACATCTTAATTACACCACGCATTCTGCTGACTGCGGATCCAAGACCTTTCAAGCAGGGCTTGTAGGCAAGAATGCATCCATCCACAAGAGACAAAGCCTGCCGCATTGTCAGTCCCCACAAAAGCAGACACCAGGGACTTGGGGAGAAGCTGAGGTTTACGAGGAATAGCTCACGGGTCCCAGAGGGAGAAGCTCTTGTGCGAACCTGCGGCCTGAATGCATCATGCAGGAAAGAGACTTGCTCTGTACACTTGAAATAGGATCTTTATTAGAAAGATAAATATAGAATATGAATGGAATCTGGGGTAAGCAATGTGAATTAGGCCCTAAAGTGATTTCCTTTCCTAACACACATTTGCAGAATCACAGAGCAAAGAAAGTGTGCAATAAAGAGACTGTGCTTGAATCTGGTTTTACTGCTCAGTGTGACCCACAGGTACCCAGACCAAGTCCATCAGCAGTAGACGGCCCCGCGCTAGGCCGGGCTTCAGCAGGCATTCTCCTTGCCCGGGGACAGCCCCTTCCAACCACAGGCCAAGTCATTAAGAAATGGTTTGTCATCTTAGATTGGATTGATCATTTGTTTTCCCGAATTCTTTCTCTCATCATTTACTCATTACACGCCTCCTCCTGATGGAAGGAGACATTTATTAGCTTCTGCATTTATTGCATTGGCAAACAGAAACATTCTGCTGCATTTCCCGGGGGTTCACTCATTTATCTATTGGATAAGAGACTGAAGTTTTCTACAGGGCAGAAAAATTAAAATATCAGTCAGTCTGACAGCAGGAAAATGAGGGTCCCTGCGACAGATGCTTGTTTAAGCTTTTGGTTCTTCAGTGAGGGGGTGCAATGTTGTCTCACCAGGCTACGACTTCATGTGTGACTAACACTGTGGTGATTAGCTGCAAACAAGCACACAAACATGCAGTTTACACATGAAACCATAAAACTCTCAGAAGCAACGCTAACTGCAGCTTTAAATGGAAAATACAGCATGATGCTTTCTTTTAGATATCCATGTTGAGGGAAAAAGAAAGGGAAAGGGTAGAGAGAAAGAGACAGATACACACACACACACACACACACACACACACGGGGGAGGGGGAGAGAGAGAGACAGACAGACAGACAGACAGAGATGGAGACAGAGGCACACACTCGCGCGCGCGATTGAGACAGACAGACACACACACATACACCAGGGGTGGGGGGGGGGGGAGAGAGAGAGAGAGAGAGAGAGAGAGGGAGAGGTGTGTGTGTGTGTGTGTGTGTGTGTGTCTCAGGAATCTATGAAAATAAATCTAAACTGACAGAATTTTAAGTCATAAGAAACCTTACACACCACTGAGTCCTTCTATAGAAACCTTTTCTGCCGCATATCTGATAAGACATCATTCCTATTGCTGAAATGAGGAGACCACCACACCTCCCAGTGAAGCCTGTTGACAGAGGTTTACTTCCTAAACATGAAGTAAGTGGTGTGACAAGGCAGGCTTTCTAACCCCTGGGTCTCAGGCATTCATTATGTTGAAAGAATTAGGGTCAAAGGAGAGGAAAGAAACACAGACGCCCATTATAGTCTAAGTGGCCCAGCAGTCACCAAAACACGCCACTGCCTTTGGATGCTGTCCCTTCCCATAAGCAGGACACAGGTATGTGTGGAGGCATCTCAGGTACAGTACAGTTTTCTCAGTTCTTAGTCATTTTTCTCTCCACTTCTTTTTCCCTCCTTTCCCATGGCTTTGCTTTCCTTGAATCTATTTTAATGATCTGCTTTTTATTTTTGACAAAGAACAGATACCGTGACTCAGTGGTGCACTATGCCAAAGTGTCCGGCAGGAACACGAGCCTACAGCAGCTGGCCTATTCTAGCCCTGACCTGACCACCTCAACTCTTTACTATCACCCTAACTTTCTGGGGGTCGGTCTTCAGGTCAACAAAGCATCCGTGCCCACTACTGTGCCAGGCACTGGTACTACAAAGAAAAGTCAATTTCTAATATCTTATTCTGAAGATGATTGTACAGTAGGAAAGTCCAGCCTTAAACCCATGCTGGGAATAGCGGTGCAAACTTGCAATCCCAGCACTCAGGAGGTTCAAAAGTTCAACGGCAACCTACCCTACATAAAGACACTCCTTCCAAAGAAAGAACAACAGACAACAAAGTTCATTCTTCCTGAAATCAGTGCTTAAGACACTCTTCTTGCCTCAGCAAGTCAACTTGAGAATAAGAGTTTAAGGGCTAATAATAAACCAGCCTCTTCAGCAACATCTTTTCACTATGTGTTGAATTCATCAAACCTTCGTTTATTCACTTTGCTCTTAAAAGCCCTAAATCTGACTACGAGCACTTGTGGTGTGTGTGTTGGGGGGCAGCAAGCTGCTCTGTGCCTGCAATGCTGGTGAGTTCAAGCCACACCTGGAGCCCCTTGGGTTCCCAGCACACACCCCCTCCATCGATATCACGGACGTCCTCGTTCTCATCCGCACACTCCACAGTGCAACAGCAGCTCGGCAGGCTGGGAAACTCCAACAGAACGTCTCCAAGATTAACGAATGCTCTGTTCTCAATATAGTGCCAACATAAGACTAGGATACCCCTCCCCACTTCTGTGAACCAAAGTTTATTCAGATGCTAAGGTACCACTGACTTATATTATCTTGTATATAACTAGCCATGGTAAAAAGCAATATAGGTATTTGGCAGTAGTTCTCAGGCTAACAATTCCTACAGATTCCATTCAGTAATGAAGGATGCTAAGATTATTAAATTTACACCCCACACTTATTTTTTCCGAGTAGAAATGTTTCTGAAAACACCCTTATTTGAGAAAGAAGTCGTTCAAACACTTCACCTTCTGTAAAGCATTGCAGGAAAAGGAAAACAAAAAGATCCATTCTTTATGACCTGTTCTCAACTAATGCAAAGCTGCCTGGAGTGCTAGCGGTGTCCCTAACAATATTTCAAATCCACTGATAAAGATCAGGTACCAGACACTACAGTGTGATCTACCTATCCATTTAATCTATGTGTCCATGCACCCACCCACCCATCCACTCAATCTGAGGCAGTCTCACACAGGCCACTGCTGGAATTCACTATGCAGCCCAGGCAGGGTAGGCCTCACGCTCCTGAGTACTAGGCCACAGATGGGCAGCACCACACTCACTTTCTTTCTATGTTGTCATGCTGGCACTAGGATCCCTCGTCTCAGGATGAGGAAGTCGAGGGCAGAAACTTCATTCTTTATAAATGGAGGAGGAAAGGTTAACCCCCAACAATACCCCCAAATATCAAAGAAGAGTAACTTGATTGGCAAGTCAATAAATTGTTTTTAAGCACAGCAATTCTAAAGGTGGAGATGTATTTTCACTGTCTACAAACTAAACTTAATTGAATGCTTAGGCCGAACGGGGCCAATGATTAAATTAGAGAAGCAGAGACTTGGCTTGTAGAAGATGCTATTAACACTGTGTGTGTGTGTGTGTGTGTGTGTGTGTGTGTGTGTGTGTGTGTGTGTCCCCGTCCTAATTCATACCTCCTTTACAATGGAACTCTTCCGTCTGCTGAACTAGTGTTCCTCCCCAAATAAGTCACCAGCTTCAGACCTTGGTTTAAGGCCCACTTTTTTAGGGGGTCGGCGGTGGTGTGCATTTATCTCTAAGAGAATTCTTGTAGTAGCTGGCTATAAATTCCTCTGTGGTTTTATAAACCTAACTAGACAAGAACTCAAACATTTCATGACCCTTATCAGCTGGCTACTATGGAAACTCCAAATTTAAATTGATAAAAACGCAATTTGTGATGGCACATAGTCATTACCAATCCAATAAGCCTGTCTGATTCCTGCTCTTCCCAGACTCAGTTCAACCTTCATCCATTTGGTTAAGCCTCAAACAGACAGTCTTTACCTGCTCCACCTACAGTCACACACTGGCCACTTCATATCTGCGGGCACTCTTAGAAGACATCTGCTAAGAAAAATAGTAAGAGTCATTAATGAAACAGGTGGGGAGGCAGAGTCATCAGCCACCCGAGCAGCTGCTGCTCAGGTGGGGACCATGAACGAGGCAAGCGTGCCTCCCAGCTGTGAAGAGGCTTCCTGGGTCCTTACCATCACTGGTTGCCTCAGTCCCTTCCATTGCTCCATGGCATTGGCTGCTCTTGGGTATTCCTCCTGTCTTTGCAGAAAGTCCCAGGTTTGACTCAAGTGTAGCACATCACATTGTGTCTTTGCTAATGCCCAAGTTGTTGAGCTTTCATAGGAACATGATCTCAAGGATCCTCCGCATCTCCTTTGTGTCTAACGCAACCCCATTGCAATGCTAAGTTATCCCTAAGCCTGAACGGTGTACACGATCAGGGTGTGGGCTTGGTCTCCGAGGCTTCAAATCCTAGCTCTGCCACTTACACGGCATTCCCGTGCCTTGCTCCATTTGTCTATGAAACAAGCGTATCAGCCCTGGGCGGTTGGAAAGGTTATGTGAAATACCACAGTACCGCAGTACTGGCAAATGGTAAGCTCACAATAAATGTTATTCCTTATTTCAAATAGCGAGGAAGGATTATCAATGTTGATTTGGGTTTGAGGAAAGACACAGGGAAAACCATAGTGCATTTTCACTTGATAAGGAATTTAAAAAAAGAAGAAAACCCCCCTGCAATATCATTTCAATATCATTTAACCAGACTCACCGGGCTTATTTACTATTCCTCTAGAAGGGAAGGGATTAGAGTCTCTCTTGAAACGACGGTGCCAGTTAAACTGCACACAGAAGTGATCTGCTAACAAAGTGCAGACCAAAATAAGCATCGTCTGCTGGGCTTGGCAAGCCAGCCACTGCGCTTGAAAGCAAACCTGGCGCTTCCTGCAAAGAGCATGAGGAATACACAAGAGCAGCAAATGCCATGGAGCAATGGAAAGGAATGAGGCAACCAGTGATGGTGAGGACCCGGGAAGCCTCTTCACAGCTGTGTGGCATGCTTGGCTCGACCAGGGCGGCTTATCAAACACACCTGCACACACTC
Source organism: Acomys russatus (assembly GCF_903995435.1). NCBI lineage: Eukaryota > Metazoa > Chordata > Mammalia > Rodentia > Muridae > Acomys > Acomys russatus. The sequence continues at coordinate 9,559,825 of NC_067146.1, read as the reverse complement.
ACGCACACGCGCACTCCACCAATGACTCTTAGCTATGTTTCTTTACAGAACTTACCACCATTCAATATAAAATATATATGCTGTGGACTGTCTTTGCATTACTCTATGCCAACTCCATGGAAAGAAAAGTTTGTGTCTCTTTGCTCTATTCCCAGGGCCTAAAAACAAATATAAATATAACAAAAACACTGCACACTTGACAAATGTCCTAAATTGTTAGCAACAACAGTATTGTAGAATAATTTAAACAGCATTTTAAATACTGTTAAAGTACTGATTTCTTCTAGAGCATAGAAAAATGCCAAGGAAACTATCTGAAAGTAATACTGAGTTGAGAACAAGAAATCAGAGAATAGGTGATCCTGAAATCAAAAAAGCTTCTGGAACAATACAGAAAGTAGGTTTATAAGAACGGGCAGTTTGCAATTTTTCTTATTACCTAAAAAGTCCTTGTTTTGTGATGACTCCTTAAATCTGCAGCTACTGCGGGGTATTAGACAACCAGTGGCTGAGCTCACAGAGCGTCGCGCTATAGGGCCGCGTGTGCAGCATCCTCCTCCTCCCAGCTTCACAGCCAGTTGGCGGAACCTGGCTTCTTCTCTCTCTGGGACTTGTCACTAACTCTAGAGGACATGGACTATATTGCACACCATAAAATTATAGTAAACATCATGTTTAACCATGTCAGAGAGAATGCTCGATCTGGCTTTTATGTTTTAAGTTTGTGTGTAGGGGTGCTATTTTATTTTGCTTGTTAATTTCCCACCTCTTGGCCCAAACGGTGCTCATCAGCATTCACTTGACTGGATAAACAGCTTAGCCTCTGACCAGGACATGGAGGATGGCCAAGGCACCCAGGCGCTATACATTATCACGTTGCTACCTTGCACACTGGCAATCTATCAAGTTTGAATAAAAATACATAAGACATTTCATTTTAACAATTAAAAAATTGTGCATTAAAGAGGTCTGAAAAACCTAAAAGACTGCATGTAGGCTTTAATAACTTTTTATTATAAAATTAGTTCCAGAGTAGGCTTAACAACTTAATACCTTTGGAAAAATTCAAAATACCATTTTAACATTAAAATAATGGATTAAGTGTTTTATACAGAGCTCAACCCATATTTCCATAGTCAAGCCCTAGTCCCCATCTTTCTTTTTTCTTTTTTTAAACTCTTCACACAAAAGCCACCTCAAATAGCTATATAATTCTCAATAGCTTAGGAGCTGCTGCCAATGAGGATAGCTGATGTTTGTCCTCACTTTCATAATATATAAAACACTTGGCTTTGCTTCATTTCCAAGTGCACAAGGCAGTACATCATGAAGGCCACTTTACCAACGAGAAATCTAGGGGTCATACAGATGTTTCTAAAAACAAATAGCTGAAGAGTATAACATCTGCCACCCATAACATTTGACTCCACATCCACTGGTCTTTGATGTTGACCCTGAGGTCCTTTGAGGAAGACGTATCAAGCTAGCAATGAATTCTGGGATCATCTAAGCTTATGTCCCTAAGACTCTAAAACCTGGGACTATTCTTAACTATCTCATGTAATTATGAAATACCAGGGGACAAGTACTTGGGAATCAAGGCTTTATCAAACTGTGCCATTCAAAAACAAGTGAGCAGGCCAAACCAGCAAGGGCACCTTTGCTCTTATAAACCAATCAGCCAAGTGCAAAAGCCATTTAGCCTGTACAGCAGTTAAATGAGAGATGCACACCTGCCTGTCACTGACAAAGCTGGTGAGATTGTATACTTTGCTTGGTTTTCATAAAAACTAAGCAACACTATCCAACATATTCATTATTTTAAGACGTCTCTGCAGTATCGGGAGGGCTGCCACACAAACCAGTTTTGAAAGCCTACACGGGCAAACCCACATCATTTACATGCCTGGCGCTGACTTGATGGGACAATAACAATGATTAGGCGAACAGCGTCATCATTCCCTTTGCCAACAGCATAAATCCAATTTTCCAGTTTCCACATGTTCGTTTCTTACTCTGAAAACAGGCTAACTTTTGTGTTAGATGAGAAAGTTCCCAAGAGCAGTAAACTTTGTGTCAATAAAATACCTGAAGCCACTGGCACATTATCCAGGCTACTGTGCTGTATCAGTTCTAACTCGGTCAAGAGGCTTAAAACAACAGGAGTCTTATTTGTTGTCTGGCAATGCTTGAAAGGCAGACCGCCACCGCGGTCATGCTTCCTCTTGGCCACTCGTGAAGTAATATCCACTTCCAACCCTCGTGAGCATGGCTCTCTCACACGCCTGCAGAACAGTGGAGAGCTCTACAAATGGGCTTCATGTAGCCTGATCCTCCAAACCACAAGACTTGCTCTTTTGTGTCTCTGGCATTATTCTTTTGGAACGAGTGTAGGGTCAAGTCTAAATGAGACATAATATAATTTTTAAGACTATCCAATAGCAACATGGCAGTCTCTGTCTTTAACTAAACACTGTTGAATTTTAACAAGTACCTCAAGGTAGGGCCACCACATTTCTACAATTTCAAGCAATTCCCAGGAGAGAAGAGACAGGTCAGGACCCTCGATGTATTATTTAAGTGAATTTCACAAACACTCACTGTGGTTCTACTTCTATGTTCATACTGACGACAGTGTAAACAGTCAGCAGATGCCAGCATAAGGATCTCTGGCCCCAGGACCTTTTCCACTCAGCTTTGTACTTCCTATCTCAAGTCATAGTCTATTCTGGCAAGGTAGAAACTACAGTAGAAATATGACTATTAAGAAACAGCAAGGAGGCATTCTGAAATACTGGAGCCAAGTTACATCTCATCGTATCATGCATGTACCCCACACTTAGTATGTAAGGCAGCTCAGCATGCAGTAAGTGGTGTCCAACACGAGGCAGGCCAATCTAAAGAGAAAGTAAGCTTGGGAAGCAGCCATGGAGCATATACCTGCACTCATGATGCTCAGATGGGGGTGGAGGGTATCTCGGGCTTAAGGCCAGTCTAAAGAATATAATGAGAGCAGGAAGGGGCCAGTAGAAGGAAGAAGGGAGATATAATTACTGAGATAATAATTACTGAAGTTCAAATAGTTGGTTTACAATCTGTCTTTCCATAATCTAAAATTGTAGGAAGTTCCCTACCGAGGCTTCCGGCGCACACAATCTAAGCAGCAGCTGTAGACCCCAAGTTTCGGGGCTCTCTGATAGGATGGTAGATGCTATTACACTGACTCTCATCACTATGACCTGAGCTGGACTAACTGTGCTACTTTTCCCATGTCTAGAACCACCTTCTCTATTCTCCATCTTATCAGAAGAATAAAGCCCGATCCACAGGGCTTTTCTATCTCTCCCCTCCTAGCACTGCCCACCCACTCAGCCCCGACAGAGCACTGTAGAACAGGAGCTGGCTATTCAGCTCATCATGGCTCAGAAAAACAGCGGGCATAAATCCTCTCTGCTGTAAATGCAATCCACTATGAGGTAAGCCTGTGGTGCTTAGCTTATGGAAAAGAACAGCCGAGAACTTGTTACTTTACACTAGTGGTTCTAAAGGAAAAATAAATAGGTATTCTGTTCACTTCCAGGAACACCTTGAAGGTGAGGGGTGTCTGTATCACAGGAACTGCAACCCAGGCTGCACAGCTGGGAAATCTAGGGCAAGTTACTCAATGTTTCAACAGTAAAAACAGCAGTTGGCTGGGTAAGGCAGCAAGGAGGTAATTGTTCCCCTCCCTCCACCCCCAAGATAAAGTATAGTATTGTGCTAAATCATTTCAGACCCCACTGGCTTGTGATTGGTCCCTAATGGATAGTATGGCTTGAACAACACATGAAAACTCAAACTGCTTCAAAAATGAAAACTTTTTGAGTGCTAATAAGATTTCACAAAAGAAAAATTCTGTACCTGGCCTTGTATGATAAGTTCATATTAAAAATGCAGGTGGCCCCTAGCTGAGGGGCTACTGACAGATGATGGCCTCTCAAGAAGTGGAGCCAGTTTTCTTTAAGGCTGTGACTCCAGGTAGGTAGAGCACTTCCCAGTAGATGCTCCATGAGTGTATGGGCAGCACACACTAGGTTCACTGGGTTACTAAAAAAAAGACACCAAGCTGGAAGAGGGGTGAGTAGGGAAAGAGAGAGGCTGAATACGAAATTAGGGGTTGAACATGATACATTGCATGCATATATAAAATTCTCAAAGAATTAACAGAAATATCTTTTAAAAAATGAAGACAGGCCTTCATGAAACATGAAACATAAATAAATTCTGTGTTTAAGCATAGGTCTCACTCCAAGCTTACTACATCTGTGCAACCATTCAAACATCTGAAGAAGTTTCAAACTTAAAACACATGTGCTTCCAAGCATTCTAAACAAGGAGTTCTTAGCCCAAGATGCCACCGTGGTGCTGATGTTGACACTTATCCAACGCTGTTTCTTGCCAACAGCCTTGAAATAAGGACTTACTCATGCCGTGGTACCCAGGAACATCGTCGCCCAAAGCCATGATACTACATGAAGTGAGACATTCTGCTGTGGGTTGGACTTCTGAATAAAGCTGATTCCTCACTCCCCTTAAATTCATGTAGCAACAATGAATATGAATATCATTGAGAACAATATGATTTTATTTATTTCAGAGTTTGAAAAAAGGCAGTAGTTGCCCCGATGTCTAATTTCATATAGACTAGCTATGCATTTGCATTCTGTGGGCTGGCAGGACTGGGCAGGGCTGGGCAGGACTGGGCAGGAGGACCCTCCCCTGCCCTGAAAACCTGCAGGAGAAGCAGCCGAGAACCGATCCTCCTACGAGAGGCCTGGAAGAACCAACAGCAAACACACTCGCCACTTCTGACCTGCCCCCAACAACTTTACTCATCTGCTCAACAAATATTAAGTATGTGGTTAAGTAGCTAGCATGGGTGTTGAGAACAGACAGTGTCCACCTTGAGAGAGCTCATGGGAACATGAAGGGCGTGAAGTGATGGTGCTGTGCCGTGTTTCCTAAGCTGTAGTTCTCAGCACTCACTGAGGTGAATTAAATTACAGAGCATGTGACAAGTGGCTTTGATCTTCCAACTATCATTGAAATACTCCACAGCAGATGCCTGTGGGCGCTTTGTGCTATTCGTATGTCCTCATGTCTATAAGTGCCTGGCTCACTACTAGAGTTTAATGTATTTAGTCTGAAGTGATAGTGAACGCTAATGATGTCTCTCTAGTGCCCAAATTTTGATTAAGAATAATCAAGGTAAAAATTTTAACTTAGTCTTGGTGGCCAAATTGGATTCAGGTTCCCTTCACTGAATGCAGAGAACAGTGTAAGCCTATTTTATATGCCAGTTTCAGATACGGGCATTTCATCTTGGGTGATGCCAGGAGCTAATATTATTTGCAAATATTTTAATGACCATATGTATCTTTCTAACTGAAACTAATGTGCTGAAATGTAATCCCTTCTAGAGGCACAGCTGGCTCATGGTTTGAACATAAAACTGGGATTGCAGAGCACTTTCTAACACAAGCCCTGCAATTTCCTTTAAAAAATTTAATGCACATGTATTTTAATTTTTCAGTCAGCAAAGTAAGGAAATAAGCATTGGCTGGACTGCGTAAATGGAGCACATTTAAAATTTATAAATAAGATATCAAGAAGTAAAACAATCACTAATTTAAAAATTGGATATTTTAAAAATGTTTAGCATTCAGATATCTTAGTTCATTTTAAAATTTCATTTAAAGGAAACAGAATGGATTCCCTGCTACAATACTGTCAATAATTCCACACTTCCCTCGCCTCCGTAAATCCAGTGAAAGGAAAAGTGCTATTTTTCTCAACTGCAAATGCTTGCTGAGCCTCCACAAATTGTACAGAATCTTTAAAATGGAATTTCCCATCAAATTTCACAAGGCATTATTATTTTTTTAACCTTATTGTTATACATCCAAGGGGCATGTCCTTTCTCACAGTCATCATGATAAACAGAATCAGATTATTTCATTGTGCAGTCTTGCAAAGGCAGAGGCAATGCAGAGTGCTGAGAAAGTCGCTAGCCCACACTGTCGGTGCCTTCACACCTATGATCATCATAAGCACTCACAAAGAGGCCACTGGTCCTTAAAGCTGAACTCTCCGTCATCCCTTTTGCAGAGCCCTGTGGCTATCACTGCAAAGCACAGTGGTCCATTCTAATCTCTGAATAGAGAAGAGGAAGAGATCATTAAATTATAATTTCTATGCACAATTGCTACAAGTATTTCCTACCAACAGGATTAATATGAAAGCAAGATCCCAGAATAAAGCTGCTCAGCAGAGAGGAAGGCAGTTTAGTGTCTTGAAAATTTGATTTCACTGAAGGCCCTGACACATCATAATAGTGGAATCCTATTTACTGAGGCAAGCAGGATGGATAATGCTATTTAATACCTGGTGTACTGTGTGCCGTCAGCTCACAGCTTTGTACTTCATGTTCTCAACTTACCTTAAGGTTAATGCTTCTTGACAGCTGACATGGTAAATAGAGCCCAAATTAAGTGCTGATCCCATGATTTGCAAATCTTTCCTCTAAAGTTAGACATAGAAGAACTGGATCCAGTTAAGGGGATCATTTTTAACAGAATACACTTTAAAAGCTCACCCTAGAAAAAAACCCGTTAAGTCTTATATCCCTAAAGCCAGATTAAAAAAGCAATTCAAGGTTACTCAAACCACATTTCCCGTTCAAAATTCTAGAGAGGTTAACAGAAAAGCCAATGTACTTGGAGGATTTGTTGAATATTGAATTAAGGATAAGACTCCCGTATCTACTAAACTGTATTGATTTTTCCCAAGAGAATAAAATAGAAAGCAAAGGGGTTAGTGGTGACATAACTTATACTCTTTGTTACTTTTCAAAATATCTGTAGTAATAAACCTCCTTTAAGAAAACAAATCAGGGCAGGCATGGTGGTGTATGCCTTTAATCGCACCCAGCACTCAGGGAGTTCGAGGCCAGCCTGGTCTAAAAAGCGAGTCCTGGACAGCCAAGGCTACACAGAGAAACCCTGTCTCAAAAAACTAAAAGCAAACAAAACAAAGTCAGAGTACAAAATTACTCAGTATTTGCATCTATGTTATAATCAGCTGTATCCACTGTATTAACGAAAGACAAGGTGCAACTAGGCTGCATTAATTTTTCTACCAAATAATATCTAAATGCATTTATTTAAAACCTTACTTGAAAGGAGCTTTTACTTAAGAGAGTTTAACTCTCAAGAGATAAAACATACTACAAGCAGCTTCACTGGCATCTGCCACTAGCAATGAATGACATTACAATCGTGACGGAGGCTTGAAGTACCTTCAGTGTGCAAGTGCGTGGAAGAGAGAACTTCCTGTTTCTGCAACTTTCTGTAACTACAGAAACCATGGGAATCTGCTTTGATTTCCACATGAATTATGGAGTCATACAAAATTCCCAAGTGTCAAAGGACCAAAGTATCTCTGCAGGGTGGCAGGACCAAACCAGCTTCACCTGTGCAGGCCTGGCTGGTAGAGAGCTTTGCTTTTAACTATTGTACTGAGTTGCCACCTTACACTGAGTGGTCACAGTGAGTGACCCACTGACCCAAAAGCACTGATAACTGTGTCTAAAGTGCTTTAGTGGGGAAAAAAGAAAGGCAGGGCTTTTGTTTGTTTGTTTTAAAACCAATAGGCCAATTTAATATCTCCCCCTTTCAAAAGATTGTTTACCTTTTTGTATTCCAGATTTTAGTGATTCTATCCTATGCTACCCTGATGTCACTTGGTGATAATGTTCACAATGGCAGACTTCAGCTCGTAGTAAAAATACATTAACAGTTTCTCCCCATATGCAGGACATCAGGCCCACATTAATGCACTGTGCTGGTCATTTCTCAGACTAGCAGTTAGCATGTTTCCCCACTTCTTTTAAGCTTTGCAGAAAGCAACATAGGTGAAAATATCAACTGACAAAAAGTGAAGCATCCTCATCAGCAATTAATCATACAGATGCTGCAGAAGATATGCCACCCACCAGAAGTGAGGGGCTTCAAGAAACACTGCTCATTGATGGAAATATGACCTCTGAATTCAATTAGTAATTCTCTTCCCAGGTGACAAGCCAGTAATACACTTTACTTCTTCAAGGTAATTTAGTTTTTCACTATTCCCTTTTCACTGCTCTCTTTTGCCCAGTTGGTGCAATTCCTTTTCTGTGTTAATTCTAGGTGGTTTATTGCAAGGTGTATTCATACCACTACTGAATCCCAGGAGTCTATGAAATGCAAGTAATATGCATAACACGACCAGGTTAATCTGAGCATTGAGCCCACAGATCTTAAGCTCTCTGACCACCCTCAGCTCCTAAGGCCACCAGGACTTTTACATCTCCCCTGCACGCTGTGCTGAACCCCATCATCCTTAAGGGAGTCAAGAACAAAGTGGTTGGTTCAGCACAAAGAATTAATTCAATTTTAAAATTTAAAAAGTTATGTGTATGGCACTAGAACTCTCAAAGGGATCGAGTTCTCAAGACATCTTGGGAACAGAGTGGCCTTCATCCTAGAAGGACTCTGGACAGTGTGACTTTGACCTCCATGTTCTCCAACTGACAACACCTTAACTTTTCTCCCTGAGAAGAACGAACTGCTAGCAAAAATACATTTTCCTTAAGACCATGCCAGCAACCCACTTCAAACAAATTATCCACCAAAACTATTTAGTAAGAGAAAATATGCTTTTTTTCAGAAGGCAGAGTAGGCTGACTATCCTACAAGAGTGAAGGTGAAAACACCAGCACCTCAAGGATGTCAAACTGCTCAAATGGCTGCAGACTCCTTACTAAAAGAGAAAGCACTAAACAGTTAGCAAAGTAACTTTGGGGACTGTATCACAATGCAGTTTCTAGGTACAGAAAACAACCTTTTTTGGTCAAAGTTTCTCTGAGGAGGAAATTGCATGTTTTTGACTACTTAGTGCTTCCAGGTTATGAGCAGGCAATCATCAAGTGATGAGATCTGATCTTGCAGAGCTCGACAGGAAGTGAGATGTGCTAGCTTAGCACTCAAAGAGTTAACACAGTACCCTGCCAGAGTTTATACCCTGCATAAACTCATCCATTTTCAAGACAGCAGTATCTGGTCCCCAGTGCTGCTGAGGAAGCTGACTCAAAACCAGATCTATTGATAATTTTCTGGCTTTGTATTCTTGGGGCAAGTTGCTTTCAGCTTCAGGATATTCAGAGTGGGCAGCCTCATGTGAGGCTAAATGAGGCAAACTGTAAAATGTGTCTACACAACATACATAGTCAATCAAAATCATCACACAATGTATAGTTATACATTATATTACACGATGTTTGGAGAGGTGTGAAGCATTATAGATCTGTCAATTAATTATGCCTCAATAAATTGTGAAAATAGAAAAGAACTGCCCATGGGACTTGAGCCAGTCCCTAGAGAACTGCGCAGTCTTCCCTAGAGACCACTTGAGGCTTCCTCTGGGCAAACTCTCAGCCAAGAGGGAATAGTCTTCTGGTCTCTTTCAACAAGAGTCATACTCACAAGGCTCCCTCCAGGCCACAAATGTACATATGAGGTTTCTGACACTGAGGAGTCAAGAGGTTGCGGTCTCACATAGCCCGGCGCTATCTGGAAAGTCAGTGGCCTCTGGCTGCTAAGAAATGAGGACCTGTCAAAGCGTCAATAGCTATGATTTGGGGATATTGCTTCCAGGAAGAATAAAACTGTCGTCTGGAAAGTTAAATGTAATAAGTCACACATATTAGTGAAAGGTGACGAGTACCTCAGACCCTGGTATACACACTAAAGTGCTGGGGGGAGAAGAGGCCTTGATATATGGCAGTTACCTCACTGATAAATAGTTAACTGAAATAAAACCAAGTAGCAAACTGGGCTGTAGTATAGAGCAGTACATGCTGCATATGCTCAAACTGACGAGTCCACAGCTACGAAAGAAATGTGCATCAAAATGGATAGTTGAAGGAATAAGATAAGCAGTCGTGAAAATGTGGGACATGTACACTAACTGCTTTGTCTATCACGCGGACAACCTCGGGATGGCATCCTAAAACTTATTTTCATTTTAGTCGTCCTCAAAAATGCAAGGCCTTACACACCCAAGGCACACACTCTAACACTGCATTGCCTTCTCCAATCCTTGTAGGGCTTGTTGATTCCACTCTGCAGTGGTAATTAAGTATTGGCGTGAAGGTTTATCATTTCATGTGGTTAAAAGAAAGATGTGTTCAAATCCACTTTTAATCCATAGCAACCTGGAATGCACTGTAAACAGATGATTCCGCACACTCATATTAACATTGTCTTCTTATACTAAGCACCATCCAGTTCAGCACTTTCACACTTCTTAACGCCAAGTATGCTCACAAGTCCTAATAGAAGGGCTTACACACTGCTCGTTCACAACCACTGACAACATGAAAGAAAATGCCTTCGCGGGTTTTACAAAATGCCGCATTACAAACTGAGTATTCTTCATGTAATCACAGATAAACCCACCTGGACAAAACAGCACAGGTCCTCTAGGAATATCAGCAATAAATGAAAACAGAGCTTTACAGGACTGGGTAGAAAACATGAGGAGGTTGACTGACATTAAACTGATTTCATGATTATTACAATCTCGGCCCATGTCTTATGATGAAAGCACCTCGATTTGATATATTCCTGCCAGTTTTCAAAGAGCTGTCACGTCATCTTTTATTTTGGCAGGGGTATTACCTGGGGTTGACCCAGAGGGTTATGCATGCTACCCAAGCACTATTTAGATCCTAGATTTAGGTCATCTTAAGAAGCCACTAATACAAATAACACTTCCTCCTAACAGCTGAAGAAGTTGAGAGGGTAAGTTTCATTAGAGAGTCTATGAAGAAAGATGAATGATGTCAGAAGTGGTTCTCTAAGTGGCCCTTCTGCAGGCTGTGACCTGCACATCAAGTCATGCTCACCTGCTGTTGGAGACAGTCCTAAGAATGGTCTTCCTACATATAAATGAACGATGTTTTTAATTTTATGATGTGAAAATTATACAAAGGCTGAGCTTCGGTATGCGTACAGTCCCCTTCACTTACACAATATACAGGGAGAGAGAGAAGAAAATGCAATGGACACATGTGAGCTCAAATATTTTCTGTGGAGAGTTTACCAACAATTTCTCTTCTAAATCATGTCTTTTCAACCCTGCTATGTGGATGTGTTAAGATGCATCACAGATAACCCCCAAACAAAGCCTCTTACATGCTCTACCGCCTGTATCTTAGTTGACACCTGGCTAGTCTTCCTCTATAGGCAAATCTAGTTATAAGGCCATACCTAGATTACGTCTAAGCTGTTCTTCTGCTCACTTTCAAAAGCATCCCCAAATATCTCACCTCCGATGCTAGCACCCTAGTCATAGTGATGCCATCTAATCTCTTTCCTTTCTCACCTACCATCCCCCAATTCAGTAGGGTTCTCACGCAGCCTTCTGTAATCTCAGACATGTTGTGTAGCCCTGATGACACTGAACTCCTGATCCTCCTGGACCCATCTTCCAAGGCTGGGCTAACTGGTGTATGCCACTATGCTTGGCTTGCCATCCCAGCTCTAAATTAATCTTCTGCCAAGTCTCCTTTGCTTCATTCAACTCTCACTTGCTCGCTGCTGATGCTGCTGATGCTGCTGGGCTTCTGTCCTTCCCATATGTGCATCCTATACCCCTATCTCAGGGGTGACACTAATTTGCCTTCCTGCGACTAAAGGCCGACAGTCCTTGCTATCTCATCATATAGCTCTTCCATCGCCATCAACCCCAGGCTCACACCTTGGCCATGGGAGCACCTATTCCTGCTAACTTCCTGTTCTCCACAATATCTATGCTGCTGTACACTATGTACAAATGACTTGTTACTGACTTACACCTCGAAAGTAAATGTTTAGCTTAAAAAATATGTACTATATATCTAGGGCATAAGGACCAGCACCTGCGTACATTAGGTGTATAAATGGTTATCTGCAGAATAAATGCTCAAATGATCTTTATATTCAAGATGTGCTGAGCCCCTGACAAAGAAGGAGACAAGGATATATATTTAAAATACAAATAGCTGCAATGATTGAGTAGTTTTAATGGTGTATTTTTTTCTTTTCTTCCTACTTCTGATCTGACCAAATGTCATATTGTAAAAAAATACAAACTGGATCTTAAACAGAGGAGAAAGGTTACTTTGCAATCCAATAATAGATTTGCAATTCAATCAATTTCACCGAACAGGGGTTCTGACGAGATGTTCAAACATCATTTTTAAGTCCACTGTCTTCTGTTCCTCAAGCCCTGATGTCTTCACTGTGTCTTGGTTTACTCTGGAATCCAGGCTGACTGGGCCTATGCCCTCTTTCTTCCTAAACCCTCACCTAAGTCCAATGTACTTTAAGCTCCTGTCACCACTCTTGAAGGACACATTGAATTGCAAGCGGTAACTGCAGCAAAATGAAGTTTTAATTGACAGCATACCCTTCAAAACAGGACCACCTCAAGCCAGGGATGTTACCACACATGTGTAATCCTAGCACGCAAAGGGGTCAGCAAGAGGATCGGTAGTCCAGAGTCACCCCTAGATGTATAGTGAATTCCAGACAGAAACACTTGTCTCAAACTCAAACACACACACACACACACACACACACACACACACACACACACACACACACACGAACAAGGAATGCACTCAAAATACAATATAGACAATGTTTGGAGGAGTTCAAAGTAATGGCCCGCTGTTTGGCCTGGGACAACGCATTATAAGGTAAATTATGAGAGTGAGTTTTGGGGTACAGAAAATGCAGCAAACAAGTAACACAACTGTTCAAAAATGACATTCATGGAGACAATAACCTAGCTGCTTGGCCTCCTCATTTCTTAACTAGAGAAAGCAACGTTGGTGCTAATTTGTTGACTTTTAAACAAATATACGGGAAGCTACAGACGGGGAGAGAGGAGGAGCAATGACAAGAATACCCATACCCGCTCCTCCAGTCTGGCCAGCTGCTCTTTGTAGAACGCATCCTGCTTCCGTATCACTCGGTCCTTCTCTTCCAGCTGCCGAGCCTAAAAAAGACACGAGGAGTATGCTATATTGAGAAAAAGCAAGAGCAGCAACCACAAAGCAAATCTCAGGCAGAAACTGCACTAGAAACGTATAGAAAGCTGATGGTTTCTATTAGGTCTCTGCCACAGAAAAAACATTAATCTGATGATGATGATTGCTACATTTGTACGTAAAGAATGAAACTGCATTGTGTTTCTTCTTACTGTAACAGCTGTGTCCTACTTCCTCCAAATGTATTTGGAAATGTCAGGATACAGTGTACCGCAGACTGTCTTATTTAACTTCTCCTTCAAAGAGTAACTTAAAGGATTAATCGTATGCACAATGAAACTTTGATCTCATTCTTAGACTTAGATACATGTTTGCCAACCCTGAATAAATAACAACAGCAACCGCCTGTATAGCACATGTACATGAACCTTACACTTGAGACCCTTTGAATGATCAGTGCAACCTGTAGGTAATTACATGTATTCATCTCATTTTTCCTATATATGAAGAAAGGGCAGTCTCAAGTATGGAGAAGCCATAATTATTGTTTATTCTATATTTGAAATGTTTAAGTATAATAATAAATTAATTTAAGACATTTAGTCATAACGTTAATTTTACAAGATCTTATTTTGTAGACTTTTAAAAAGCAGCAATATACATTTCTTCCTTATATCAATGAAGGACACTTGTGGATGTCAAGGTTCGTTAAAATGCACACACACATTTTTTTAAACTGTTGCTATCCTGAATTATGCTAAACTAATCTTTGTTCCTAAAGCAGGAATGAGTTCTTTATAGTATTACCTCACACTAACAAAGTTGTTATAGTAACATTTTTTGTTCAGTGAAGGTTAAATCTATGTCTGACTTCTATTTAGAAGAAATCAATGTATGTTGGCATTTCCATTCTTATACATGTTTCATATTCCTTTGCAAAGTAATCATGTGCTGCCTGGCTCACTCTATACCAGAGTAACTGTTGGCTCAAGTCTCTGTTTACTTTACATTAATCCATTTCCTCATTTGTAGGTTTGCTGTTGTTACTTACTTTGTCTTCAATATCCTGTAGCATGTCAAAAATAAACAGATAGTTAGCAATATGAATATATGTGTATATACTACTTTCCCTTTAAATCTGGTAGAAGATACTGAAAACACAAACCAAAATAATAATCATCATTACCATCATAATAATAACGGGAAATAAAAGATGTGTTAATTTAGAATACATTAAGTGTCACTGTGCAAGGTTTCACTGACATGTTCATGTTACTTGAAATCATATGAATAATAAGAAACACACAATAGTAAGATTAAATAAAAGGACATTCATATGCTTGAAGTAATATATATTTTCTTGGTAGAACACAGTAAAAGTTAACTAGTCTTTTAGGATTACAAAAAAAAAAAATAAATGTAGAAAGAATTTTTGACAGAAAATATTAAGTGAGAAAAATATAACTTCTTATTTAAAGAAAAAACGAATTCAATATGCATCTTCAAATATAAGTAAAAATGGAAAATGATTATTCACAAGAACATTCATATAACAACAACAAAAAAAAAATAAAATAAAATCAAAATAGGCCAATGACAAAGAAGACAAAAATCCCAAGCACGGCTGTGGAATTTAACACTACTGACATAGTAGAAGTTTGGTGTAAATACTAAGTCTTATCCATCTTAACAAACACCAAACATGACACAATATAGAGACTGGTGATTCACATTTATTTACACATCGTAAGCACATGAAAAACAATACAGCTACACAATAAAAAATGCAGATAAAAATCAGTATTATATTATTCGTATGCCAAATTGACAAAAGATAAGATTATAATCATCAATGTTGCCAAGAACACAGGAAAGTATGTTTTTATCTATATTGTTTGTCAGAATATATAAATACCCTAACCATTTTAAGCATTAATTTGACAACACACAATAATTCTTAAAATTGTGCAGAGCCACAAAAAAGTGGAACTCTTCTATTTCAAGGATTTTCCTTAGCAATTCTGACAGCATAGTTACACACTCATTGCAGGGCTGCTAAAGCCCACAAGGAAACAAACACCAGATCAATTCAATACCTATATATGTATGTGGTGTGTAATACACATACACACATGATGACACATATCAATACCTATATATGTATGTGTGTGTTATAGTACACATACACACGATGTATATAACACTATATAATAGAATACTAATATGTATGTGTGGTGTATATATGTACACTACACACTATGTATAGATGCACTATATATATATATACTATATATGTATGTGGTGTGTATATATGTACCATACACACTATGTATATATACACTATATATAATATATACTATATATGTATGTGTGTGTATTATGTACACATACACACTATGTATTATGCATATATAATATATATACTATATATGTATGTGTGTGTGTATCTATGTACACATACACACTATGTATAGCTATATTAATATATATACTTATTATGTATGTGTGTGTGTATATATGTACACATCACACTATGTATATATGCACTATAATATATATATACTATATATGTATTGTGTTATATGTACACATACACACTATGTATATGCACTATATATAATATATATACTATATATGTATGTGGTATATAATTGACACATACACACTATGTATATATACATATATAATATATATACTATATATGTATGTGTGTTCTATATAATGTACACATACACACTATGTATATACACTATATATATATAGATCTATATATGTATGTGTGTGATATATATGTACACATACACACTATGTAGATATACACTATATATATATAACTATATATGTATGTGTTGTGTTATATGTACACATACACACTGTATATATGCACTATATATAATATATATACTATATATTATGTGTGTGGTAATATGTACACATACACACTATGTATATATACACTATATATAATATATATACTATATCTGTATGTGTGTGTATCTATGTACACATACACTATGTATCTATACACTATATAATATATATCTATATGTATGTGTGTGTATATATGTACACTACACAATAGATATATACTATATATATATATACTATATGATGTGTGTGTGTATATATGTACACATACACACTATGTATCTATACATATATAATATATATACTATATATGTATGTGTGTGTATATATGTACACATACACACTATGTTATATAACTATATAATATATATACATATATGTATGTGTGTATATATATGTACACATACACACTATGATATATACACTATATATAATATTATTACTAATATGTATGTGTGTGTGTATATATGTACACATACACACTATGTATATATACCACTATTATATATATATATACTATATATGTATGTGTGTGTATATATGTACACATACACACTATGTATATATACACTATATATAATATATATACTATATATGTATGTGTGTGTGTATATATGTACACATACACACTATGTATATATACACTATATATAATATATATACTATATATGTATGTGTGTGTGTATATATGTACACATACACACTATGTATATATACACTATATGTACACATACACACTATGTATATATGCACTATATATAATATATATGCTATATATATTCACTACAAAGCGAGGGGGTAAAGACTATTAATAACAGGTACATTTTAACCACTTTTGAAATAGAATGAAAAATGAATCTTTTAGAAAATGTCTAGACAAACATGGTGGTAGTTTTAGGAATGATTTGTTTTTTTTTTTTCCCATGATTAAAAATAAACATATTTTATAGCCAAGAGCCAAAATGAAGACATTTTTCAAGTGAGATATCAATGTCTTCTTATGTGTAGGTGTGGTATATATTGCATATATTTATCAAAACTCAAAGCTGTATATCAAAAATGCAATCCCTACCAAAAAAAATCTTAAAAGGAAAAATAAACTAAGCAAATTTACATATAAAATACTTCTTTGGATGTCAAATTGACAAAGCCTCAGTCATCTGAGAGGACAGCCCTGGTGGAGAAACTGCCTGACTAGACAGGCCTGTGAGCATGTCCTGACTACGGATAGAGGTGGCATGGCCCACTGTGTGTAGCGCCATCTATACAAGTGCTCCTGGCTACAAGAAAGGTAGGTTAGCATGAGCCTGTGGCTGAGCCAGCAAAGCAGCCTTGGTCTGTTGTTTCTGCTGTACCTCCTTGTCTGTGAGTGAGTTCTCCGGTCAGGATGCTGCAAGGACCAGCAAGCAGCCAACCTTCAGGTTCTTACACTGACCTCTCTCAATGTAAGAGGGAGGGCCTATGAGCTGGAAATGTAAGATGACACGAACTCTTTCTTCCCCTAGGTTGCTTTTAGCCAGTGTTTTATCACAGCAACAGAAGGGAACCAGAAAAGATATGCCCATAAATATTGCTGCTATTCTTATTGATAGGCAATTTTACTTTAAGCATTCAACTATAGCAGCTATTAAAATAAAAGTTTATGTATATCTAAGAAAAAGAATTATGTAAATCAACAACAAAGGAGGAGCAACGGAGTTCAAGCAAATAAGATAAGGCCCAACAATAAAAAACTAATTATAATGATTTTAGCAAAAAGTGAGATAAAAGATTTTGACCCAGTCACATTATCAGACATCAGGAATAATTAAAAACTGACATTTTAGAAAATAATTTGTATAATCAAAATATCAATTGTATGTGTTTGGGAGGGAATAGAAGTCAGGACAGTAAGTGGGGGCAGTTCTTCAAAATAAATAAATAAATAAATAAATAAATAAATGAATAAATAAATAAATGAGAGGGAAGCAGAGGACAGAAAATTGAGTGCATGCTATAAAGAGGTGCAAAGAAGTATAGCCATGCTGAAATGCTAGCAGCAGTTATGGCATACAATGAGGGCTATATTTCTGAACTACAATATCTTGACTACTCCTTATTATTAGCAATGGACAGTTCTTACTTCTATAATCCACCCAAAACTTAAATATTAATATGAATACATTTATCCTAAACTAAGAGATCAAAAACTAAGAGATCAAAAAATTGTTTTTTAAAACATTGTTTCTCAATGTAGCCCTGGCTGTCCTTGAACTCACTTTGTAGACCAGCCTGACCTCGAACTCATAGATCTGCCTACCAACTGCCGAGATTAAAGGTCTGCATCACCACTATCTGGATTATACTCATCAAAAGAAAATTATTAGAGTATTAGCCTCTAATATAATTTGAAACAAAGCTCATAAATCCTTTAAGTGGCAGGTGTGCTGGGATTAAAGGTATGCCCACTATAGCCGGCCCCTGATATAGGATTTTTGAAAGTAAAGAATTAAGTAATTATAGTTCATAACTTCAAAATCTGTTTGAACAACTCCAACAGTTATAGATAGCAGAAAAATTACCTCCTAAACCCTTAATGGTCTCACACCTGATTTTCCTTCCATAAAAAAAGTGTATCTCTCAACATGGTTATTAAAATAAGAGCACCACAAATTTCTTTTTAAGATGGTAAGACTGACCTAAAAAATGCAATGAGTATGTGGCATAACGAAATTTTTTAACACCAAGAAAATTCAAAATTGCAAGTGTATTGTTGGGTCTAATGTGAATATGGGAACAATGAACAATTTAATTTTGAAGAGCTGTACTTAATCTAAACGAAGGATGTGCCAAGATGTAACACTTAAAAACTGTTAAAACAACAACCAAATGTCGGAAACACACACTAAAGATCTAAAAGGAAGCTGTCTCCAAAGACCCCACAGCACCAAACTATAGGCAAATGTCACAAATGCTCCCTCAACTGCAAACAGAATCAATAGCTTGAGCTGCACTGGGGGAGTGGCTGAGCAGGAGTCATGGTCACAGCACTTCAGTGGCACACTGCTCTCAAACAGTTAATGGGATGCTGGGAGGAAAAGTCACACGATATGAATCCTGAGACCTAAATACGCGGAGAATACACTGGCTAAGCTAATGGCTGTTGAGGATGGAAAGTCACACTCAGCTTAAGAGAAAGCAGTAAACTGGCTGCAAAGAAATAAAACTTCAGACACTGAATCATTGTAAATGAACAAATAAAAACAAAGATTAGAACGTTATTTACTGTTAAGGTAGGAACATTTCTTGAGAAAAAGATGAATATAGTCTTTCCCCACCTCCGTTTGTTATTCCTAGAAGAGACGTACTAGTTTTTGAATTGTGCTGGGTTTGGGACAATTCGAATGGGCTTGAAAACTTGAATGAATATGCTAAAGTGGATCATTATGGAAACCTAGTCTCACATAATCAAAATAATCAAAGAAAATAAGGAAATCAAGTTTTATGGACCCAAAACAATTATTCGGTGTTGGTCACTATATTGAATATTAGCATACACACACTTACCTCTTCCTAGACTTATCTCTTTTCAGAAAAAGTGTGAAGGTACTTCACAACAAAAGATACACTAAAGTCAATACAAGAGAACACAAGGAAACAGGCAAGACATGTTGTGCTGACAGGAACTTTACCTTTCCACGTATATTCTTTGGAAAATCTTCATAGCTCAAACTTTTCGGCATTGCTGTGCCCCCTTAGCTGTGGTATGGCTCAGGGGTCGCACAAAACAATGGCACTAGGAACTCAGTGATGTCATAATTAATGACTTAAGGCACAGGCATGTGAAAGCCTTTGAAATGCCAGGACTGATGGCGAAAGCCAAAGCAGAAAGCAAAACCAGGTACCTGGTCAGAGTTCTGTAAATGTAGACAGTACCAGGGCTAAGAAAAGGCAACACTTTTAAAGAGTTCTCAATAGGCCCACCCTATTGCCACATTTTCTTTTATTCTAAATCTCTGACCCTTCTGACATACAGACATAATGAGTTGGGAGTCATTCGGTTCCCAAGGATAGGGATGAATCTGTGGCAGGCAGGTCTATCTGCCCTCACAATGCATGTAAAATGATCAGCAAATAAGAGCAGGAATGAAACCTTATTCCTTGTCTAAATTTAGTATGAAGCATAGTATGTATAATTTCAAAAAAAATTATATGCTCATAAAATGAGAAATACATCAAAGGAGACAGCAGAGCACACGCTTCAAGAACGCATCGGAACTATGCAGCACCATCACTGAACAACAGCAGTGTGCCAAAGTAGCCGTGGCCTCCACCTGTGTTACGAGTGGGAAATTACAAGGATTCTCTGAGCCTCTACTGAGAGGCAGGATGGCTAATGCCAGTGTTAACCTGAATGGAGAGAAGCAAAGCACATCTCTCTGTTTCTGTGCATCCATTTCCAGAGATGAAGTGGGGCCGACCTGGCCTGAATACAGACGGTACCAGCCATCAGCGGGGCCCAGGTGGGATAAGAGTTGAGAAAGAAGGGAGCCAACACGGGCACATACCCCTACTGTGAGGACAGGAACCTCTAAGGTGTCAGCCATAAGTCCTTTATGTCAAGTATATGACAGAGTGATGGAGAGTCAGCCAGTGACATGTACTAACAAGGAATTAGCTCATCTCAATGAACTTCCATGGGCCGGCCTACTGTCCACACCGCCACACTCCTCAGTGCCTGCTAAGAGGCGTAATCAGAGCTATGTGTGAGTCCTCGCTTGTAATGTTCAACTAGACTGATGTCTACCATAAAATACCTGATTTGGTTGACAACAGAGGAGATTAAAAACCTATGCTTCTAACAGACTTCTTTTTTTAAATTTTCATACAATAAATCTGACCATATTCTTTCCCCTCCAACTATATTCACCACTATTCCCTACCCTTCCAATTGTATGTTCTTTCTTTCTCCTAAAAAATAAAAAACAAGCACAAAAAGCTAAAAAAAAAAAAAAATTGAATATGATTTGTTTTAGCCAACTACTCCTGAGGATGGGGCCTTCCCTGGAGCATGGTTGATAGAACCCGTGTCACTCCATTGAAGAAAACTGATTTTCCTTACTCTAGCAGCTATCAATTTCAAACAGCTTCTTGAGGGAGGGGATGGGGATGGAGTTACTTCTAACAGACTTCTTTATCTGAATTCTAGACCTCATACAAGCCTCCAGGATTGGAGCAAATCAGGTTTTGGGAATTTCTTTCTTTCTTCTCTTTTTTAAAATATTTATTTATTTATTTATTTATTTTTATTTTGTCCTCATGGAGTTTCAAGAATGCTATTCTCCATTTCTACTTTTTGGGGGGGGGTGGAGGGGTGGTCCTGATCACATATTAGCAACAGCCAACTGGAAACATCCCCTGCTTCTTGTGCTGTTTCTTCTCTGGGAAAACAAAGCAAGTGTAAAGGCAGTGATTCTATAAACCAACAACTAAGTGCAACAATGACAAAAGTGATGGCGCACGGCATGTATTTAAGGCAGTGGTGTCCACGTCACGCATTTCCAGTGCTCTCCTTAGTTTAGTTTCCAGATCATGGTACTTACCAAATATAGATTGAGCATTAGTTGAAATCTTAATTTTATGGGCACTTTAGTTTAATTTTATATTTGAAAAGGACCCTGCATGTGGGCCCTGGCCATTGCATGTATGTGTGCCCGTGCCCGACCAGCACCGGTGCCCATTTCAGGCTGAACATTACTCCTTATTGTTTCTGCTATATCACACCTTTTGTCTTCGCATCTGATGAAACCTTTCAAGATAGCTTTTACAAGATATGGTTCTCTTACATCTGTTTTCCCACCCACTGTCCCTGTCCTTAGCTCTGAACTCTTTGGAGCGAGGCTTTGCTCCTCTGTCTATATGCTTGGCTCAAACTAAGCCAGTACTTCCCACAAAAGCAGCAGTCAGGATGGAATGGCTGTGAGGTGCAGGCAAAGCAAACAGAGCTGGCTGTCAGGGAGGAACACTGAGACTGACGTAAAAGCAGCTCAGCATACACAGAGTATCATGCAGGCGTGCTTCTCAGGCTAAGGGAGAACAAGCTAATGCCAACATCTGACAACCAGGAGTAACAGCAATTCTTCCTAGGAGGAGCCCAAAGTTAAGTGGACACTCAAAGGGTAAAGGGAGATTCCACAGAGAGTGTCATTCAACCATGTTTTGATCAACAATAACACTTAGCACACTGGCTGTGGAAGTGGGGTAGTATCAGTGAACATATCCACTAACTGCAGGGTCAATATTTGATACAGGTTCTTTTTATTTTAAAGACTTACTTTTAGTTTGTGTCTATGTATGTGAGCATGTATGCAAGCAAGTGCACAGAGAGTGTGAGGTGCTCTGGCCCAGGAGTAACAGGTGGTTGTGGGCGACCTGACATGAGTGCTAAGAACCAAACTCCAGCCCTCTACAAGAGCATTATTCATTGTTGAGCTGTCTCTCCAGCCCATAGGTGAGGTTATTAGTAAATAAAAGTTGTCAAAAATTTGAAAGCAAGACCCTTCTTCCTGTGCTAACAGGCTATGCATCTCCAACAATGCCTGCAGCATAGGGATGCCAAGAATGGTATTTCAGAGCCTGTTTGAGCCAATCTTGTATCCTTTCTTGGGAGGACCAAGGGACTCACCGCTGTGGAAGCTGCCCTGTACATCACAGCATGTGCAGCAGCATCTTTAGCTCTGACCTATATAGCCCAAAAAGATCATGACCCAATCTCTGCCTAGCCATGGCCAAATGTCCCCTGTTGAGAACAGCTGTTCTAAGAATTGGTAGTTGCTTGAGGCCAATGATCAGCAGCTCTTTTCCCCCTAGGGAACCATTTCAGCAAAGAACAGCAAATTGGGACATCACTGATTTCACAAAATGGGTGCTATGAATACTGTTGTACGTGCCTGCCAACACACTATTGCTCAGTAAGCATTTATATGTTTTGGAAAATTGGGCCAGGAACTGGCTGTAACATAACCCGACAGCAAGGCTGACCTGCAAAGACAGTGCATAAAACTGTTGAAAATGGTCACATATGTATGATGTAATAAATCCCAATCAAAGAGCAAACTAGAAATTTCAATCCAGAGCTAGAGGTGTGGAAGAGACACATAAGCACACCCCTGTGACTCCATGGAAAATAGGACTCCATCACATACTAGATGCTGAAGCCTCTGAACTCATGTTTGGTTCAGGAAGGACTGATGTTCAGCTGGAACTGGTTTACGTTTGTTCTGCTTGGGCAGTGTTGTCTATGCCAGGCTCCCTGCTAAAGGCTTTACATGACATGCTTGAAAACAAAGCACAGTGTGCTTACACTATAACTCATGCTACAGATCTCACGACAGTCTAGGCTGTGCAGTCAGAGACTTGCTCTCAACACCTGTTTAAACAGCGACTTCAGTGTCTAAGAAACACCAGATAAATGCCACGTCACAAGTGAAACTGACTCTGAGAGCGTCACGGCTCCCACGTCTTCTCTAGCTCTTGCTTCTACATGTTTGTGAAAGATGTGAGTGGAAAATGAGGACAGACTCTGCCTAAAAGACCACGCTGAATCAGGTTCAGAAGCTAAGGGCAGAACGACATTCCAGAAGACTCAATTTCCTCCATAACAACAAAACAAAACCAACAACAACAACAAAAAAAAAACCTAACAGGAATCTGTTGGGCAAGTAAGCATCACAACATTTTAGAGATCAAAATTAGTTGAAAAAGGAGAACATAGTAAAGCACACAGAAGCTAGTGCACAAATGTCCAGGTCTAGAACAGCAAGGGACACTCATTACCACATGCAGCCATGGCAGAGGTCAGTGCTATCAACCACTAACCGCTACCATGACATGGAAAAGCAGGTGGCTCCTAACTAAACCACAGCTGAGGCAGCAGAGTGTGAAGCAGAGTGAAGCATTTGGAGTTGTGTAAATTAGCCACAAGAACTGTTACTAAAATGTATCTATTTTCTTATTCCATGATGAAGAATAAATGTCTATCTCCAGGCATTTGTACATAATCTTGTTTTACCCTGAACAGTACAAAGCTCAGATACTCTGAGAGAGAGAGAGAGGGGGGCAAGCTAAACTGCACTATCTGGGCCAAGGCATTCAGTGTGACTGATCTGACAAATAAATTGGACAACAACACAGAGGCAATTGCTATAAGACAACTGAATTCCTTTTCTCTGGATGAACTTGCATTTGTTCCATTTAAATTTAAATTTAATGTTCACACTATTGAGAACAATTTGCTAGTCAACTTCTCTTTCACAGACAGCTACACACACACACACACACACACACACACACACACACACACACACACACACACACACACACACACACACACACACACACCGCAGTCACCCAGGTGATTTTATGGGCAGTGAGGCTCCTTGTTGTCTAAGGGAACGCTGGAAGCTCAGGAACTAAGTTGGTTCTGGGACTCCTACCACTTCTCAGCAGTTTATTTCCCATCATGCTGGAGTTACTTCTTTCTGCAGTTGTATAAAGCTGAAGAAGAACATGTAAAACTGACTGGCAGAGTACATCAGGCTACTCTGGCACTTCTCTGCACAAACAAGGTCAGTAAGATTTTCTGTAGTAGTTGATATAGACTATTGCAGAAGTATTTTCAAAACAGCCTCTACCCTGTGCCAGGGATACACTCCCTGGGAGAAGTAAAGTACAGGAGACAGGTGACATGTGGAAGGAAGCCGGGGTAGGAGCAGGCTGAGCGCCTCAGGCCATCAGGGAGGTCTGACGGCACCACAGGGGAGCGAAAGGAGAAGCTGGACAGGCTGCTGCCTTTCAGAGCAGAGCTGAAGGGCATGCCCAAGGCGCCACACACTCTGGACTGCTAAGTAACAAGTGAGATGAGGGGGAGAGTCAACTTCTGTCTAGACAGACGGGATACCAGCAAACTATGGAGGAGCTCCATGTTCGTCCCTAACTGTTCCTTCAGAATGGCTTTACTTGGGTGCAGGACAGGCAGGGCAAATCCAACAGGACAGAGCAGTGGAATACAATTTGAACCACAGATTCCATGCAGCAGAAAAGAAACAAAAAGGTATGAGGTGAGTGAGGCGAGTTCCTTCCCAGCTGCTGACTTGTAGTCTTGGGCGACTCACTGGGTTTTTTTGTTTGTTTGTTTGTTTTTGTTTTTTGTTGTTGTTGTTTTTAATCTTTTTTGAGTCTGTTTTCCTATTTATGAACTTCCTGAAATAGGCTGACTACATCTTAGATGCCCCTAACATCCACATTTGCCACAACATGTCTGTTATTACACATTTTGAATCTGCAATATGGCTACACCAGAGGAACTCTACAAATGAGTCTGATGCCAAACTGTTAGGACTTGACACACGTACACCACACAACATTTGGAAACAGCCGTGTAGCTGGGACACCTGGTTGCCAGAGGCAGACATTGTGTGGATGCAGATGTTTCCTCTCTGCCTGACTCAGTACTGGGAATGGGTTTGCAGTTGCTACAAGGAATTGGCAGAATTCACGCGGTGCTTCCCCAGCTTGCCACAACTTGGAGAAGTAAAGTAATCAAGATTGGGAAGGAAGGAAGCAGTTTTCTAAGGCAAGTTCAACTCATGGATGATAACCAAATCATACAAGTTTTCATTTTCTATATACAAATGAGTAAGGCCAGAAAATAACTAGACATCTTTACCTCTGCTCTGGATCTTAAGGAGGTGGGTACAAAGAATTACAGTATAAACTCAATCACCCAGCTTGAAGGAGGAAGAGAATTGATGTGACTCTTAGAAAAGTTCCCTGAGGAGGCCTGAGTGGGAATCCTTCAGTTCCACTTTGGGTCTGACTCACTCCCAACACACCCTCACAGAGAGAAGGCCTCTTCTCTGTGAACAGAGCTGTAGTGGCCGAAGTTATATGTCAGCAGCATTTCCAACTAGTACTGAATTAAAAAAAAAAAACAAAACAAAACACTGACCTGATAATGTAGGAAAGCCAGCAACGAGGGACTCTGAATAGCCATAAACCAAATTAAAATTTCTCATACGTGATGTTAAAATGAAGATACAACTCTGCTGCAGAGAACAGAACTTAGATAGAAAGACAGCTCAGTGGTTTAGAGCACTTGTTGCTCTTGCAGAAGAGCCGGGTTTGGTTTCCAGCGTCCACATGGTAGCTCACAACCATTTATGGTTCTGTTCCAGGGGATCTTATATCTTGGGACCTCCACAGGCACTAGGCACTGACACAGTGCATATGTATACATAAAGGTAAATTACTTACATGCATGCAAAAATAAATATTAAAAATTTACAAATAGAATTTGAAAAGCTTTCTAGAGGATAAAAATTATTTTTAAAATGTTCCTTAATAAAACAACCACTTTAAAAATATCAGAGTAAAGTAGGCTTGCAGGTTTCCCCAATCCAATAACAAGGAGTAAGTTCTTAAAAATCTTTAGTATTTACAAAAGCCATAGCTTTATCTAGCCAAAGAAACAGGGAAGAATTTAAAAATATGGGGAAATCTCCAATGATAACGTCAGGCTTAAAACAGAGTGGAAGAGAAAGAAGTCTTAGATGAGTCAGGGACGCATGTGAAGCACAGCCACTCAGGGCACAGCACGCACACGGACGGAGACAGGCCATGTTAGTCCTGGGTCAAGATGGGCAAAGACGGACAAAAAGACAGTGTTCCCTGCCCACTGGAGGAGTCAAACTGCAGTGCAGCAACCACAGCAGGGAAGGAACAGCCCTCTGCTTGGACTGGCTCCTTCAGCATGGCTCCTTCAGGTTTAGCTTTGCTCCCTCAACTCCCCCCTCCTCATCCCTCTCTTTCTAGTAGAATTTTTTATTTTTAAAGACAGCATACGGTACAGTGAAAAAACTGAAATAAAATCATTATAGGAATAATTAGTGTAGAGAGCATCAGATATAGCAAATCTAAGAACTTACGTCATATCCTGGCTTTGCAATGATTCAAGTGACTCATACACACAGCAGAGACTGGTTACTATGAAGAGGGTGCCTCCTTGGTATGTGCTGCCTTTCAACTTTTTACTTTCCTTGTTGCTCCCAGGCAGCTCACACTATGGGGGACATGACAGGAAGTAATTCCACAGGAGCTGTTCTGACTTCTGGGAATCTTCACACAGTCCTTCGCTCTGTTCTCATCCCCAGCTGTCTGACATGGGAGGACTATCTTAAATCTGGACTCCTCTAACACACTCTGTGTACTTTTAACTGTAGGTGTGCTGCCCAGAGACTCGGGAACAGTACCTTGATTTTTTTTTTTTTTTAAACAACTTTTACCACTTGTGAAGACCTACTGGGGCTGGAATGATGGTTCAGTGCTTAAGAGTGCACACTGCTCAGGGCTGGAGTGGTGGCTCAGAGGTTAAGAGCACTGCTTGCTCCTCCAAAGGTCCTGAGCTCAATTCCCAGCAAACACATGGTGGCTCACAACCATCTATAATGAGATCTGATGTCTGCTTCTGGTGTGCAGATGTTCATACAAGCAAAACACTGCATACTTAATAAATAAATAAATCTTAAAGAGTACACACTGCTCTTGTAGGGCCCAACCTCAGTTCCCAACCCCCTGGGCAGAGAACTCACAACTGGCCTTTGCAAGCACCTGCATTCATATGCACATTTGAGTGCAATTAAAATAAAATTTAAAAATAGACCTAAAACAACACAGCTACCTAAGATTCAAAGTGAAAGAAATAGAGTCATTTATACACACATAATGTATTTATCAACTTATAGCTTTAATATATTTTACCACTCCTAAAGACCTAAAAATAATACAACCACACAAGAAAGACTGAATATGAAACAATGTAAAATAAACAGCACAATTTTTAGGCACATATTTTTATTTTTGACTTACTTCTTTTGCACATCATTGAATCTTTTAAGGAAACCATTGTAGACAAGAGCTATGCAGGAAATCCACAGCTACAGGAAGCACTTAGTGAACACAAGCTCTATGACTCTTCCCACTAACGCTCCCCAGGCAGAGCTTCTCTAGGTTTGGATCCAACAATAACGAGCAACCTCAGGACTTTGATTAGGTTTTGCCTGCTGGGAAGCGGGAACATTATTAACTGCCTGACAGGAGTATCTTGTCCGCTTTACGGCTCCAGCTATCATCTTAATTATAGATTGCCATTTGTGAGTGTGATTTTCATTAACCCACCATTTGATCAGATGCATGAAAGCACCTAACATCTGCACAGCCAGGCACTAAGCAGTCAGACTACAACGCAGAACACAGTGACCCCCACAAGCTTCTAAAGCAAGTGCAAGCAAAGTCTACGTAAAATGGTGGTATTAATAATAAGCGAGACTTTCATCCTATGCATATTTCTGTTATTAAACAGTCATATAAGGATATATACTCGGTGGTGGAATACTGGTAAAGCTTAGGCAAAAATGTTTATACATGTAGCATTATATATGTGTTAGAAACAAGAAAGATCATGTAGCTAATCATACTTCATATAGAATATGCATTATATTGGTTCATATTTTAAAGCTGAAATACTAAATACCTCCAGACATTACTCTAAATTAAACTATCCCTGAATAAGAAAAATATAAAAACTAATACATTACTTCAACCCCATCAACTAGTCTAACTCTTAAAACACACACGCGTGCGCGCGCACACACACACACACACACACACACACACACACGAGAGAGAGAGAGAGAGAGAGAGAGAGAGAGAGAGAGAGAGAGAGAGAGAGAGAGAGAGAGAGAGAGAACAAGGCCACATTAACCACTACTTGCATCGGTGATCACCTTGAGCACTCTAAGAGGCAGAACGAATAAAATGGAAGCCGACATGGCTGCCTGAAAATAAACTCCCGAAAGCAATAGCCATGCATGCTCAGCATAAAGAGCCAAGACCGTGCCTCAATTAGTATGATAAGAGAAGAGTTTGCTAAAAGTCCTAGCTTGGTCCTCTAGAAAATTATCCAACTACTCCATTTTTAAAATGTTGAATGTTATGTGATCTCTGCCATTTGTCACCTGCACAGAATACTCTGGGCTACAGTAAAGAATTGGTGCTTTTTCCATCTGAACTAAAAAAGAAAGTCTGTTTGCTTTGAAAAATGGCTACTACCTGCCATTAATCTAAAACTGAAAACAAGCAGTGTAATGACATTTACAAGCTAACGCCTCCTCTGCCACTCCACTAAGATCATAAATGATATTTTGTAATCTTAGCAAAAAATTTTCATAAAACTCTAAAATATAGGTTTATATTTTATTACTAATGACATGTGAGATTATTAAAACCAGACACTGTGCCCCTGCAGTGTGACAAGCCTGGTTTAGGCGCTGGAGAAACTCCTTCCCAAGACCCCTTTCTGCTTCCTTTTTTCTTTTTCTCTGGTGTGAGATGAATACCACAATAATGATGACATGATCAAGGAAGAGATGACGACTGGCTGGGAAATTTGCAAAAGACTGCCTAGCTGGTCTTAGCCACAAGCTGTCCTTTGTCCTGCTGGAGCTTTCTGTCACCCGAGATCACCCGCATACTCAAGAGATGAAATATAACATGAAACTATTCACTGATCTATTGTCCATCTGATTCCTGGAATCCTCTGGATGCAGAACTTCCCAGTGTGATTGGAAGAACAGCCTGGCTACCTCTATTCAGCTCTAAGCAAGCACATAGACATGCTAGAATCAGATGGCACTGCTTGGGATAATCTATAAAGGACTCTAGGGAATTCAGAACATGTTTCTTTATCACCAAAGAAATAAACTATATGCTGTATACATGTTAAAAGGCTGAATGTTAAAATAACTGACCCATCTATACAACGGTACAAACAATATACCTATTCATTTATTCAATAAGTATTTGGTGCAAACCTCTTTGGCACCAGCCTCAGACACTGAGCTGGACAAGGTGGATCACAATAAGTAGCTAACTTACTATATCTCACTCAATGACCATAAGACACTTTGTTAAAGCTCCCCTTTACAAACAAAGCTATAAAACTATGAAACTGTTCCTGCAGATGAACACTATTTTTCAAGAACTTACAAGATTGTGGTGAGAAGTAGTATACAGGTTATCTACACAAATAACATTCACAACACATTACATAGATGCTATAGGAAAAGGATCTCAGCAGCTGGACCGGAACTTGAGAGCTGAATGAGCGGGGTTTAAATGATCAGAGATGTCATTTAAGGGCATCTCAAGAAAGGTGACAATAATCAGAAAACAAGGAGAGAAGGAAAACAGTCTCTGCAGGTATGTTAGCTGAAGTGGGAATTACAGAATTCATAATACAGAAGAATGCATGGGAACTATGCTGCATACAGATTTCACCACGTGGCTACGGGCTGACTTATTTTTGTAGGCTATAGGCAGCAAAAGTGTGAGGGAGGATAGACTTGCTTTTGGAAAGTCAATCTTCCTGTTCAAGATGAATTAGAAAGAGAAGACAATGCAATGCCAGTGCGGACATCACAAACAGGAGACATGGAAGTAGGAGGGGATCTATTTGGAAGAGGGTTGGGAAGAAATAAAGCAAAGATAATGGGGGACAAGAAGGACACTGCATGCTTTCTTTTATATGAAGAATCATTTACACACACACACACACATACACACACACACACACACACACACACACACAAATGTGTACAGGCACATGACATGAAAGTACAAGGAAGACTATTTGGTGAGCAGGCGGCCAGCAGATACTGCGGGTAGGGGGTATAACACACCAGAGTAACTGGAAGAATAATGAGCCATGTCCAGTGACACACATGATGATCACATGATTGTTGTCCTTGCTTTTAGTTAGGTGCTTTCCTGTTATCTATTCACTTACTTATACAGAACCCTCCTTGTAACCTGCAATGAAGACAGGCTGGCCATGCTGCGTGACATTTCTAATGTGTTGTTGAATTTGATTTGCAAGCATTTTCTAGAGGATTTTTATGCCTGTATTCAACAAGGAAAATGGCCCCTAGCTTTTTGTTGTTGTATCCCTTTTCAGTTTTGTCATCAGGATAACAGCAGTTACAAAAACTCTATGTGTGGAGTCTTTACATTTTTACTTTAAACTTTATATATATTTATAGTAAACTGCAATTAAAACACACACACACACACACACACACACACACACACACACACACACACACACACCAAAATTAAGTAGACCCAAAGACTACAGAACTCAATGAACTTCTATAGTTAGAGCAACAGTTTGAAAAGCATTGGAATTAGTTATTCTTTGAAAGTCTGGAGAAATTCAACAGTGTATCTGTGCAGGTGGCTTTCTATCCCATTCCTCAGATACAACCCGACCTTCTAATTATCAGAGCTGTGCCCTGGAGATAGGAAAGAGGTTAACAATTAAGATGCTCTGAAGACGTGGCAAATAGAGGCAACAGCATAATAACGTGACGACACTCAGTCGCCCCTGCCCCTCACCACTATGTCTGAGTGGTGCTCACAGTCCTACCCAGCAATACTCAGGAGCACCCCTGGCCGTCTGTAAGATTACTATCATGCCATTAGACATACCACAGGTCAACAAGGGAGACGCAGGAGAAGGGACAGCAGAACAGAAGAAACGGAAAACTAAGAAGACTGAAGGAGGACATTGCATCACATATAATCACCTACTGGGCACAAACAGAAGCTCAAACGCCATTCTCAGCTAGGTGAGAAGGATGTGGAATCTTATAGAGAGGGTTAGAGGAGACGTGAGGCCCACAGACACGGAGCCATGGCTGGACAGCTGCCAGAAGCACGCCTCATGTCCCATAAAGGACTGCAGCCCTGAGGAGGGGGAGAAACAGTGGCCACATCTGGGAACTAGGACTGACAGGGGCAAGATAAGAATCAGTCCCAGCACAGGGTGCATCTAGGTGACCTGGCAATCGCATGAGAAATTAGGAACCACTGCACAGCAGACTGACATATCTCTCAGTGTCACCTTAAGACACAAAGCAGTGGGCGCTGTTTACAGATAACCCTGGTAGAAGTAAAGAGTGAGTGGTACAGTGGCCAAGGCATTAGGCAGCCATAAGGATGCTAACATGCCATGGGAGATAGTGACAGTGACACATAAAAAGGTCTGCAGAATAAAAAGCCATCAGTTCCATGAGGTTTAACAGAAGTGGAACCAAAACTTCATAAAGAAGGCGACTGTCATCTCTGGGCCACCACAGAGCATGCCCTCTGATGTACTAAAATTACTGACTAAAGGTTATAGTTACTTGATTTCTTGCATTGAAAATAAAGGAATAAATAGTAGGTATAATTTTCTTACCTAGCAATTATTAACTTTATAAGGCTGATTTTTAAAATATTTGTCTTGTGTCTGTGTGTGGGAGTGGGTGCAAACAAGGCAGGAGGGTGTCCATCCCCTGGAGCTGGAGTTACAAGGGTTTGTGAACTGTTCAACATGGGTGCTGGGAAACACATATACTTTTAACTTTTGATCCATTTCTCCAGCCTCTATGAAACTAAGTTTTTATATTGTTGATGCCTCACAATTTGTCTCAAGTTATAGTTTCCTTCTCAAAAAAAGGGGGAGGGGAGGGGGCTGTGAAAATCTCAGTGTTTATGGTAGAAGTGAATACAGTGATTTGAGAGTATTCATAATGTGCATTGCTGTCTGCAGGTCTTGGGGTTCACTCCATGGTTAGCTTTGTACCTCACTGATTAGTGTCCCTGGATTGACTTTGCATATACTACCTTTTGGTTCTCCATATTTCTTTTATAGACCATCTTTACTTCCATAGCTCGATGCAAGTCAAATGTTTGATTATCAGTCACCCAGTAGAATTTCTCAGAATGAGTGATTAATTGAATATAAGTCAACCCAGCCTACACAACTCAAATCACAGGCAATTAAGTTAGTTACCAGTTAGACATTAACCTATCTCTTTCTAGCTTTTGGAGTCTTACTTTTCTCCTCATTTGTTATTTTTCATGTTTTGAGTTCCCTCACTGTTAACAAAGAATGTCAAGTCCATCAGTCAAACCAGAGAGCTGTCCCACCCATAACCCTTCACCTCTACACACAATCACCACGCTCTGCCAAGCAGCATCTGAGGAACCGTCTTCAGGACTTTTGTCTGATTGGCCATCATTTACAACCTTTTGCTGTTGACTGTTATTTTCCTTCACATTAGCTCCCTCTAAAAAGTTTATATAAATTTACATAAGTGCCATTATTTGGAAAAAGAAATTAACTACCATGTAGAAGATAATGGGGAAAACATAAAGAAAGTAATTTCTGGTCAGAAAAGGTTGTCTGACCCAAAAGTCTGAGCTAAGACACACTCCCTACACTCTTTGATAAGCAACTGCTAGTGGTTAAAGCAAATTATCATCACCAAAGTTAATCAGTAAAATTCAAGGGTGAATCACATGTGGCCACTGAGCAGGCCTCTTGGTTGAGACCTTGACTGTAAGACCTACCAGCTGTGAGGACCAAACAAAAGCCATCTTGCACCAAGCCTCTGTCTTGCCCCCAGAGTGAACCCCTCCTCCCCCTATGTTACCCAAGGTCTCAGGAAAGCCCACAAAAGTATGTCTGGTAACACCCAGAATTGGCACCCAGGGGCCAACTCATAAGGTGAAAAATCCACAATGTTAGAGTAGATAAAAAAAAATTAGATAAGATTCCCCTTGTGGCTTGGCCAAAGCCCCCTACCCCAATCAGCTTTAAGGCCAACTTCACTATAGCCCCCTTACTCAATCAGGTAATGCCAAGGCTTGGAAAGCCCCACTTGCGGTTTTTGCCTTTATAAACTCTGTAGCCTAAGGAGTCGAGGCTGACACCTTCCTCAGTTTTGGGGGAACTGATGGTCCTTGCTCAATAAAAGACCCTGTGTATCTTTTATCTGGCTGGTCTCTGGTGGCCTACAGGGGTTTTGTGACTTGGGCGTAACACAGCCAGGGAACAGTGGCCAAACCACCTTTTTGCTACTTGTTTCTTCAGCTATAAAATGGGAAGTTAAATGAAGAAACAGATCAAGTGCTCCCATCTAGGTTTACAAAGTAAACAGGATAGCCATATAATGACATGATGCTAAAGGGTTCGTATGCAATGCAACAGCTCAAGAATTGTAAGAAAGGCCACTGCTGAAAGTTCCAGTACCCTGACATACCCAGACCCTAGCTGTGCAAGGAGACATGTCACAGGGGAAGGGCAAGGGAGCTCTGAAACGCCAAAGTTAATGGAACACTCCTTCCACTGCCCCAGCCCCAGCCCACATTTAACAACTTTTGGAAGTTGTCCTTGGTGCATCCATGATGAAAAGACCCTAATTTGTAAGGATCTATAAACATAGGGATTCCAACAAATTCCCTTTAAATTACAATACAATACAGAGGTCTGGACCCTGGGAAAAAGGAAAAAGGAAAGTATGCCTGTGAAGCCAGAAAAGCGCTCACTAGGGAGTCTTAGTAGCTGTTACCACTAGGAAGAGGGAGAACTCCTCAGCTACAAGGATCAGGATGCATGAAATGCTAAGGCTATGTGGAAGAAGAGGTCACTGTTGCCACACTACGCCAGGCTGAACAAGTAACGAAGGAAGGACTGAGGAATCTGTACAGAGAGGCTCTTCAGTGGGCTAAAAGCAAAGGAAAGGGAAGCAAGGTTTTAAGATGGACTGAGAAGTGAGTGGAAGCAGTGACACTGATGTGATTACTGGCAAGCAAGTCCGTAAAGGCACCACAATGGTGAGAAGCCATGCCAGTCAACAGGTGCTTCTGACACTGTGGCCTTTCATGGGACACACTTGCCACAGGGGACTGAGCGAGGAGCCTTCCTGCTCAAATTCCTGGAACGAACAGGGGTATTTGTATATAATCTATGCCCATCTTCTTGTGTATGTCACATCATCCCCAAATTACTTACTATAATATAATATAAATGATATGTAAATAGTCTTACACTATTGTTCATAGAATAATGATGAAAAAAAACTTCGTCCATGCTCTGCATCAAACCACCATGGCAGGTTTTTACCACATACACAGCATTCAAAAGAGAGGCAAAACAGTCAGAATGTCCCTACCACTGGAGAATGGAGAAAAGGTGATGGCTCTAGCAGGACAGGGCTGCACGTCACCTGATTTGCATAAATTTAGCATAATGCCCAGCTCAGGAGGAATAGTACTTTTGAACTTTTCATAGATACAAAATCATCAAAGGTGCTTGGATAAAAATCAGAGCAAAAATCTTTCTAACTTCTTATTAATTTAGTATTTTATTTTATTTTATTTTATTTTTTAAACAGAGTCTAATGTAGCCCAAGCTGGCTCCAAACTTGCCATGTAATTGAGGATGATCTTGAACTTGGATCCCCTTACACTAAAGAGTGCTAGGATTATTTACTGGCCTTTGCCACCACATGGGGCTGGAGATAGAACTTGGGGCTTCAAGTGTGCTAGGCACCTCCTCTACCAACTGAGCTACACCCTCAGCCCCGGATTAACTTGGAACACAGCAGCCAATCAAAGGAAAGGAGTCAGTTCATGAGTGACTTCTAATACCTCAGCTAGCTTTTTATCTAGAAGACAGGGTACAAGTCTATTTACTCAGGGTCCCCTGAAATTAGTAGTAGTGTATATAACTAAGAAGAAATGTATAAATGATAGTGAGCAAGTATGAGAAACATGATCCGGCTTATGTTCTAATTGTACCCTAAAAATGAGTCCTGAGGACATTAGTTTACCAGTATGGGTACGGTCAGTAATGAGTTACCCTGCCGTTAAGAAAGACAGTTCAAACTAACCACAGAGCCTAAGACATTTAGGGCCTGATCCTTTATAGGACAAGGTTGCTGAATTCGACTCTTAGTGGGAAGTGTGGTACTTGTCCTCCCAACGCAGTGACATGCTGCTTCCCTGAGGACCATCCTCTTCCCACCCAGCCTCCAGAGCCCCCAGCCCGTGCCAGCAGAGAAACACAGAGCAATGTAGTGCTAGTTTCTGAACTTCCAGACACACACAATAAAAACAGTGTTATCTCAACTTTCTCTTGCTAGATAAGAGAAATGAGTCAAAAGTAAAAAGATACTTTCTGACTTGTTTCAATAACTGCTTCTTTAGATGTCTGTTTGCTTATGTGTATGGAGTCCTAGGATGTGAAAACATGCTTTTGTGTGTTTTGAAGGCATGTTAACTTTTGTGTGCAGTGTGAGTGCCAACATATGGTCCAGCCAATGAACGTTTGGGGTGGGTGCTTTGCTTTACTTACAATTAAGGATTGTTACACCCCCAGTGGGGAACGTAATAATACATTCTTGACATCTCTGCTCATTATTTGCAGCGTTAGCTTTTTCAAGCAATCTTGATTATACTTAACAGCTGCTTACAACGAACACATTCGGTTTGTTTATATGTATCTTCTTTGTTGTTATTGTAGTTGTTAAAACTGTGATCTCCCTGTGCAGTCCAGGCTGTCCCCCAACTTGTGATTCTCCCGCCTCAGCCTGTGGAGTATTGAATTACAGGCAGGAGGCACCACAGCAGTGGAACACAGCATTTCAAATTCTATTTTCCAAGACATCCAAGTTTGGTGATGGGTAGTCACCGCACCATGTCTTTCCTTTGGCTGTGGGTAATTCCAACACCACTGCTTTCCTGCCCACCACTCACCCACTGGCTGGGACGACACACAGTAATGGGAGGCGTTACTCTGAGTAAATGGCAGCTGCAGAGAGAGGTTATTCCCCAGCTCTCGTTCCCAGTTTCTCAGTGAGAGAGGCAAAATCCATGGACTGGCATTAAACTCGGAACATGGGGAAGAAAACAGTGATCCAAGCCAGCTGGACAATGTTTCTGTGCTGTTATTATTACATTAGAGTAAATTATGGCTCTAGTTTTAAAACGATTTGAGGGTCTCTCTATACATGCAGGCAAAAAGTTAAACTATACTCAAAATGATACTTTAATTTTATAAATTTCTTCTTTACTAAAGGATTCAAGCCAATTATATATCCTGAAATATACTTATACCACTACATTCCTCCAGGCTCTGAAATTTCATTTAAGAAATGTAATAAAAACAAGTAAGTTCCAAGTACTGGGGCCAGTTTTTATACTCCTTGAAACAGTTCTCTTCCAAAGTAATGAGACTAATAGTGCACAAGTGTCTGTGTGCCAAGACTCATCCAAAAAGTAAACAGTAACTACATCTAACATTTGCGTGGAAGAAGTGTCTTCAAAAACCCAATTTATAGATAAACAAATAAAGAAGCCTTGAAGCCTTATTAAACACACAGCAGAAATACATCACACCCACAGAACAGGGATACATCACACCCACAGAAACAAATGAAAGATGCCATGCAAGTCATCTTCTGAAACTAAATTCCAAGACCATTCTTTGGAATTCTGGATGTGTTTTTACATTAGAAAGCAGTCCCAGGGCAGCCTGCAGGGCCTGAAGAGGCCTCTTTATCACCAACACTCAGAAGTGATGACACAGGGCCAGTGAGAAGCCTAATTTCCCCACAAACTCACTACATTTCCAAAACCACAGAATTTACAGTTCCAGAGGACCCGAGACAACCTTCCTGTCATATCACATCTCTGTACAGAAGCGGACACAAAGGTTTGGCAAGAACAAATGCCTGCCTTGAGACTCAGCTAGAGCGCATGTTGACGCACAGGAAAGCCAGCTTTTTCCGCATCTGTTCATGAGGTGTGTGTATCTGCACCAGACTGGATTAGCTTTCTCAAGTTAAAAACAAACAAGCAAACAAAACAAAACAAAAAGCATCTAAAACAAAGGAAACCATTGTTCTCAACTAAATAGGCAAGTGCTATAGTTAATCTCTACCGACATTTTGAGATCCACAATTACCTGCCTTCTGGGCATGCCTGTGGGCAATTTTCTTGATGAGGATAATTGACTTAGGAAAACCTGTCCACTGTGAGTAGCACTATTTCCTAGGCTAAGAACTTGGAGGTTTTTTTTTTTTAAAAGAAGAAAACTAACTGAAAATAAAAATTCATTGTTCTCTGCTTTCTTAATATAGACAGAATATGACCAGCTAAATCCTAGCGCCTATGACTTCTCAACAATGATGGACTGTAACTCTAAACAGTGAGAAACATGTACACACCACAACTGCCACTGCCACCATCACCACCACTGCCAGCACCACCACTGCCATCACCACCACCATCCCCACCACTGCCACCATCACAACTGCCAGTGCCACCACCACCATCGCACCACCCCCTTTTCCCTCTTAAGTTGTTTCTGTCAGAGTATTTTATCATAGCAACAGAACAGTAGTTGAGACAGAAAGTTTTTACCAGGAGTGGAATTAGAGCTGTAATAATCCTGACCATATGGAATTTGGAATTGGTTTGCAGTAGGAATGTGAAAGAGTTTAGGATTTTTAAAACAGAAAAGCTCTTGGAAGGTGTAAACAGAGCTTAATGGACCTTCTGGTGGAAGCCTGGAAGACAAAAGATGCTGAGAGAAATGTGGGCAGTGGAGGCCTGGTTTGTGAGCTTTCCGGTAGGAACAAGGCTCGGATAGCAGCCCTTCTTGTGATATTTTACCTGAGAATTCAGTCGCATTCTGCCTGTTTCTTGAAAACTTAGGTGAAGTTGAATTTAAAGATTGTTTGGCAGAGGAATTTCAAGACACTGGCTGATGCTGTAAAAAAGTAAATCTTAGTATTGAAGAGATCATTACAACTGAAAAAACAAAACAAAACAAAACAAAAAAACCCTTCTGCACTACATTGAACAAAGGCCCACCATTCAAAGGCTCCATCTTGTGAAGATCTAAGCTTACTTGAAGAAAGAATGTCTGAACTGAACAGGTTTCCTGTTCCTCAAAATCAAGTATCTGGAGAAGCATGTCCCAACAATCAGTACCCAGCTGTGGTCCAAGGCAACCAGGCTCCAGCCTATGATACCTGCAGAACATGGTAGTGTCCACATGATACTAGTTTTGCAAGCATAGAAGATCCAAAATTGATGGGACCATAAAGAGTTGTTTCATGGCCGCAGAGAGCAGCTGAAAGCAAACAGTCCATAGCTGGGTCAAAAATCTATGCAAGGAGGCCCCAGGAGGCCAATGCATGTAACTGTGAAGATGAAGTCTAAATTACAAAGGAGGTCGGGCATGGTGGTGCACACCTTTAATCCTAGCACTCAGGAGGCAGAGGCAGGTGGATCCCTGTGAGTTCAAGGCCAGCCTGGTCTACAAAGAGAATCCAGGACAGCCAGGACTACACAGAGAAACCCTGTCTTGAAAAACACAAAAACAAAAACCAAAATAAATAAATAAATAAATAAATAAATAAATTACAAAGGAGATTCCAAAATATTGGAGATGCCAGGATTATGGAACATCTGCTATGCAAAGCTACAGGGATAGAGCTGAGGTGCCTAAAAGAGAGAGAGAGAATATGTGATTTACAGACTGCACGGTTGGAAAGGTGGGGCTCCCTAAGTCTTTGGAGCCAGGCAATTTCAGCTTGAGCTACGATGCCAGGCATGGAGAAGGGAACTTGGTGTTTGCCCTACTGAACATAGGTGTTGCTTTGGTCTGATTATTCCTTACTATGTTCTAATTTTACCATTTTGGAAGGGGAATGTGCACTGTATATTGGACGTTTATGACACATTTTATTTAAAAGGGGCTCACTGTTAAGAACTTAACTTAAATCTCAGATGAGATGTAGTCTTTGAACTATTAAACCATGCTGAAACTTTTAGAGACCTCAAGAAAAGAGCAAGGTTATGATTTAAAGCAATTTGTTTGGCTGCCAAGTTGAGAAAGGGTAGACTTGGGATGGTTAGTCCACATCAACTTGATGAAATGTAGAATTATCTGGGAAACTGGCCTGTGGGAATCCCTAGAGGGGATTACCTTGATTAGGTTAACTGAGTGGGCAGCACTAGCTACCATCCTTAACAGCACTTCCTAGACAGTACTGCATGAAAAGCAGAAAGTGGGCTAAGCGTAAGCGTTCATCACTCTACCTCCTGACTGTGGCTGTCCTGTAGGCCAAAATAAACCTTGGTGGTGGTGGTGGTGGTGGTGGTGGTGGTGGTGGTGGTGGTGGTGGTGGTGGTGGTGGTGTGTGTGTGTGTGTGTGTGTGTGTGTGTAGAGACAGTGTTTCTGTATGCTACAGGTATAGCTCTGGCTATCCTACAACTCCCTTTATAGACCAGGCCGGCCTTGAACTCACAGAGACCCGCCTCTGCCACCCATGTGCTGAGATTAAAGGCATAAAAACCCTTCCTTATTAAGTTGCCTTTGTTAGGTTATTTATCACATAACAGAAAAGCAACTAAAATAGTAGGAGTGTGGACAGCTGAAGAAGTTAATGGCTCCTTATAGAGGTCAAGGTCTATGTGAAGCTGACTAAAACGGTTAACAAGCAGGCCTGGGATAGACACCAAGACATATGGTAGGCACAATACAAGATGTCCCCTTGATTAAGAAGGAAGAATGGTGATGCAAATTTGTGAGGCTGAAGCAAAGGACCATAAATTCAAAGAAGGCCTACAAAGTGATTCCAAGGTCAGCCACGGTAACAAAGTGAGTAAAGGCCGCGGATGGAGCTAACTCAGGGCTACAGCACATGTCGAGCAGATACAATGCCCCAGCTTCACCTCCGCAGGACTGAGGCTGGAGTGGAGGGAAGATGGTAATGGCCAAAGCTCTTCTGACCTAACAACGAGACTTCTCCCATGCAAAGTCACTGACATCACTGCTGAACACCTTTGGTTGTTAATTATTGATGTTCAGTCCATATTTAAATCTCAAACAACAAAAGAAACATTAGTTTTAAAAACGGCTAATATCTCACTGGGACAGATCTTATGAACTAAGTAAAGTGAGTCAACATCCAGTCCAAATCCATACTGTTTGCTCAACTTACGAAGTTTCAGTACCATATCACTATTTCTCTCCCTCTCAAAAATTAAAATTAATAATAAAAACAATAATAATATGAGCAAATGCAAACTCTGGCTTTGAAATGCACAAGTCCTATTTTCCAGTTGAGCAGGATTCTTATTAAGTTTGTGGGGCAAATGAACTGATCAACTTTTAAGAAGTTTTATTCACTCCCATGGTTCAGGCACAACTTAGATTCCCAGGTGTATTTTAGCTTTGTTTATGAACAACTACCTTATAGTTAAGAACGTTTAAAAATCCTGTTAAACAAAAATGACGAAATGTCTGTTTAAATAATGTTGCTTTGTCAAACTGTCCCATTGTTGATTATGCTGCAAAACTATCATGTGAACACTCAGCCACTGCTATACAGACAGAGCCTGTAAAGAGCCAGAAAGGAAAACCAAATGAAAAGCTGACTTAGGACAGGACTTTGGGATGATCAAAATAATGTGCTCAAACAAGAGCAGAGCACACACCGTTCCCAGAGCACATCACAAATGTGCGATAAGAATTAGACTCAGGATCTAAGAGTCAGCAAAATCCTAAAGCTTTGGGGTTGTCTGTCTGTCTGTCTTGTTTTGTCAAAAGTTACAAAGCAAATAGTTTTTGAAAGAATAGCTGTTTTCAAAGTTATGTTGCTATTTTAGTTGGTTTATATATCTGAAAATGTCAACACAGTTAATTAAGTAATGGCTGTGTGTTTACAGACAGATTTCTATGTTCACATCCACTTTTTCATTGTGGATAGAATAGCTAAGATTAGAAATAAGAGATAGACATGAATGATCCCATGTTTTATCATTAAAGTCCAGTTTGGTTTTCTTAAATTTAAATACAGATAAATACAAATGCTGGTCTTTTAGAACAAAACATCAGAATTTTACTGTTTGTGGTCAATGCAAAGATTTACGTTTTACTTGTCTTTAAGCCTCTTAAAAAACAAAATAAAAACACATAAACAGCTATGTAATATTAATTCAAGATTGTTTGACAAATATTTTAAGATGGATTCATATGAAGAACTCATAAGTTGATTGAAACAGAAGCATTATATTGACATAGGATGCGTGCTTTTGAAACAGGCAACTCTTAGTGCAGGAAACACCTAATTTACAGCTCTATCACCACGATCCAACACACACACACACACACACACACACACACACACACACACACGCTCCGGCTTGCAGGACAAGGGGAAAAGAGAGGGAAAGAATAAACGTGGCAGGCAGCTATGCCCAGCCATGTGAATGTCACACATCTGGAGAGAGATCTGAGGCTACAGCAAATTCAACTCGATGCCATTTCTTTAAGGTCCAGCACTGAGCAGAAGCTGAGCACCAGGGTAAAGCGGTGAGCCTTTGATCTCCATTGGAACAGGAGCAAAATGACAGTCTAAATGAAAGATCACTGATAACGATGAAAGGGTGATTCTTTCTTTGAATTCTTTATATTTGGAGAAAGAGGATGAAGGGTTTAAGAAGGAAAAACAAATTCACAAAACACAACACAATACTTACAAGATGATAATACCAAAAACAGGTGGGAGAGAGAGAAGAAAGAAGGCAGGGGAAGGGGAGTCTCACTTTTGGACCAGATTCAGCATTTGTACACAGCTAATTTCAGAAGAGCTAGGTGCAGAGCGCACACAAGCCCCTGACCAGCCGACCATCATGCTGTGGCTCTTAAGCTGGTTCCACCCCGGCTTTCCCACGCCACACACTGGCAGTGAGGAGGCCGTCCAGTTCATACACTGACAGTGAGGAGGCCGTCCAGTTCACACAATGGCAGTGAGGAGGCCGTCCAGTTCACACACTGGCAGTGAGGAAGCCGTGCAGTTCACACACTGGCAGTGAGGAGGCCGTGCAGTTCACACACTGGCAGTGAGGAGGCCGTGCAGTTCACACACTGGCAGTGAGGAGGCCATCCAGTTCACACACTGGCAGTGAGGAGGCCGTGTGGTTCATACACTGGCAGTGAGGAGGCCGTGTGGTTCATACACTGGCAGTGAGGAGGCCGTGCAGTTCACACACTGGCAATGAGGAGGCCGTGTGGTTCATACACTGGCAGTGAGGAGGCCATGCAGTTCACACACTGGCAGTGAGGAGGCCATGCAGTTCACAAACTGGCAGTGAGGAGGCCGTGCAGTTCACACACTGGCAATGAGGAGGCCGTGTGGTTCATACACTGGCAATGAGGAGGCCATGCAGTTCACACACTGGCAGTGAGGAGGCCATGCAGTTCACACACTGGCAGTGAGGAGTCTGACTAGTTGGCGCCTTTCAGAGTTAGAACTGAACTTAATTAAATGCCTTCCTCACATGAGACACTGTTCCTTCCTGGTTATACCTTCACGATAGTGACATGAGGTTCAACTGACTTAGTGCTACTTACAAACTTTTAAAATAGATCTGCACCTGATACTTTCACAAGTGAAGGAACCAATCATAGCCAGCTGTACTAAGAAGCTGTCTTAACATCCTCTTGTCACTTTTAGATCTATTTAATTTGTTAAATTATGTGTATGTGTGGGTATGAGCACATGCATGCAGGTGTTCCCAGGGGCTAGAAGAGACCTTCAGATCCCCTGGAGATGAAGTTGCAGGTGGCTGTGTGCTACCTCTGACTATGTTTGCTGTGTATAGAAAATTTACAGTTTTCCACAAAAATACTTCAATGGTAAATTTGGGAGATGGATACATGTCTAGTCCATGGAGTTGCTACAGTGGCTGTGAACATACATGAGTTTATGTGTACTGTCTGTGATGAGTTGTTTTCATAACCTGTGATCTCAAAGTTCTCTGACATTGGTATCTAATCAAAGTATATGCCCTTCAGGTCATATAAAGATGCCGAGTAGAACCTTTAGACAAGAAAATTGAATAAAGGCTTTAAAGAAAAACTTAAAAATTTAAAAAGTGAAAATTCCTATAGCTCAAAACTATGGTAGATATTACTTGCTGTCCCCAAATTCCTCTGAAACAGGGATATTCCTGTCATT
Organism: Acomys russatus; assembly: GCF_903995435.1. Lineage (NCBI taxonomy): Eukaryota > Metazoa > Chordata > Mammalia > Rodentia > Muridae > Acomys > Acomys russatus. The sequence goes on along the minus strand of NC_067146.1, from coordinate 9,515,883 downwards.
CCCTGTGTGTAGTCTCACCCACACCTAAGGTTTATGGCCTTCTGTAGCAACAAAAGCCCAGACTCTGTATTATTAGCCTGCCTTTGCCATCATGTGACACTAAGCCAATCTCCTCCCATCTACCCGTCTCTTCAGCAATAAGCTCCCTCTACCGTGGTGCACCCAGTCTACAGAGAGCTGTCTTGTGGCCACACTCTCCTACTGCACAGATAGCCGGTCAGTTCCTTCTAATGACCAATACAACCTGATGCCCTGAAGACCTTTTCTGTTTCCTTCTTTTCTTTCCTTTTTCTTTCTATAAGCCTCACATTCCCAAGTCTCTTATTTTACTCTCAAATGTAAGGATATGCAGACCCTGAAGGGCCTTCCAGTATATTCATTTTTGATCCAAAACCAAAAATGCATTGGCTCATAAAGTGGTGGAGGAGCTCAACAGGCAGCTAGGCTTCGCTGCATGTGACACCCAATCAGGGTTGAGAAGGTGGCCTGGAGGCTGAAGTTCAGGGTGACATGAGGGGACTGCTATTTCAGACAGAGGACAGCAAAGGAAATCTAAGGTCTTATGTGATGCCTAAAGGTGTGACGGAAGGGGCAGGAGGCAGGAACAAAAATGCATTTTCTCTTTCTCCCCAGCTTGCTCACTTAGGATGGCCTCAGACACAGCAGTATCAGGAAACAAAAGCCATCAAGACGGAAAGCTCCCACTCTTAACTGGCTCAGGCCGTCTTGCTTCCCCCCTCTTCTGCCTGTGAGGGAAGGTTCCTCTTTCCCACCCATGGCTCAATTCCTTTCCAGATGTTCATCATCTCCTTGCCACTCTGTTTGGCACAATTGGTCCTTCACTCATCATTGACATCTTTTCTTGATACTCAAATGCAATAATCAAACTCTTAAAAAAAAATTCCCAACTACTGTTTAAGGTACAAATTCTTTTTCACCTTTGAAAGCTTGACTTTAACCATCTTAGTTTTTCCTCTTTTCCTTTTCTTAAATCACTCAATCTAGTCTGTGATTCCAATGCTCTGCTCTCGCCTGGGTATTCTATATAAAGACAGCTACTGACCACTGTGCTTAATTCAGCAGGCTCTCACTGATGCTCCGACCACCTCGCCCCATAAACACTTTCACAACCCTCTTCCCTCTCTGCCATGCTGGGGAATCGTGAATGCCCTCTTACACAACTCCACCTTAGTCCACCACTCAGAAGAGGACATTTTCTGCAATTATGTCCTCACCATCTTGTCTTTCCTCCATATACCATCCCTTGATGTTCTCACACATTCCCAGATCAGGACCTTTAAAAAGGAGATCCAGAACTCTCTCCACACTTGGCCCTTCTCCTCAGCTCTGAAGCAATGTTTCCACTTTCTCTAGTAGATGTGTCCGCTCTAGCACTGAGCACCCTGCTGGTCACTGGGATTTATTTACACTGGCTCTGACCAGGGCTGCAGCAGAGCCAATGAACAGGATGAAAGAAGATGCAAGCAAACACAGAAAGCTTCCCCATGTGGGAAAAGGGCAGATGCTTGCCAGCTGGAGAGCTCCTGAATCAGCTTAACCTACACAGAATCCACATTTCCAAGCCACTAACAAGGAAGGCTATTTCTCAAATGGCCCCAGAAGTTTGAACTTGCTCGATAAAGAACTAGGCAGGCGAGGGGAAGAGTCACCAGCTACTTGGCTCCTTACCTACCCTTGGAAATGCTTGTTTGTTGGTCTGATAGCAAACCAAAGTGACAGAAATCTTAAACTGCAAGGTGATTTTTCATGGCTTCAAAGCAGGAGTGGTACCACACTATAATCTAGCTCCACTTCCTTTCCGACATAAGCTAACTTTACTATAAGCTCAGCAATGTCAATGTGTGAAATCTGTATGAATTACAACAAAGCCTTTAGACCACGAGTGTTTCCTTGTTTGGAAGGCTGCGCACTTTCCTAACATTTTCCTCTTTCTTCACTCCTGCAGTTAATTCGTCCCCAGCTCTTCCACCAGAGTGAGTTTGCCCCCTTTACCTTCTCAACTGTCAGAGGTGCGAAGCCCTCCTTCACACTCTATGTCCATCTACACCATATTACTCAACAGCCTGAAAGAGAGCCCATGTCTCCCTCCACCACACCTTTAACTCTAGCCATTCTCGTAAACATGTTTCAAATCCTGACATCCTCCCCTTTTTAAAATGCCAGATCAGAGCTTCTTTAAGATACTGTGCCAGATTCTCTCCTCATTCAAGCCTGCCAACGCTACATCCATAGCATGAATTACTCCTTAAGCTCTTTAGCACTTGAAATGTTTCTACCTGGGTCTCCATCAATTTTCTCAACAGAATGTAAGACCCAAGAGGTCTGATCGCCTGTCTGGTCAAAGGCACTAGCAGGATGCTCACTACCCGGGGAAGGTGGGGTCACCTGCGTGCTGCTGTGCCCAGGCAAGGGCTGACCTTTTTTTTTTTTTTTAATATTTTATTAATTTATTCATATTACATCTAAATTGTTATCCCATCCCTTGTATCCTCCCTCCCTCCCACTTTCACCCTACTCCCCTCCCTTATGACTGTGACTGAGGGGGACCTCCTCCCCCTGTATATGCGCATAGGTTACCAAGTCTCTTCTTGGTAGCCTGCTATCCTTCCTCTGAGTGCCACCAGGCCTCAAGGGCTGATCTTCTTAGCCCACAGCTTCAGAGCAGTTTGGTCTGTTGTGGAAGAGCAGGTAGGGTAAAGTAGCCATCAGGCAGGCCCAAAAGCCTAAAGGCTCCAGAACCTTCAAAACTGCACCACAACTTGGTGTGACTCAACATTCAAAGCATGAGCCTACGGAAGGCCACTTGAGAACCAAACCATCATGGTGAAACCATCATGGTGGGTCACTGCCGTGACCTAGACATAGAGTCCCAAGACTTGCTAAAGTCATGACTCAGTCACATATGATACAGCCTTAATTTTCAAAAGCTAAATTTTTAGGTTCTCAGTCCCCCCAAAAATAATAATTAACCTTGAATTTTTCAAAAGACCAAATGAAAGTTCTTTGAAGAGTCTGCACAATGCAAACTCACACAAGATAGTATCAGAATATTTTGCACAGTTTATTAGTTTTTTAAAAAATGACCAACTTATATTGCTGTAAAAAAATGGCTTTATGAATAATTAAGGACTTTGCTACATACATTCAAAAAGACAAAAGCACTGAAGAGGTTTAGTCACTGGTAATGTCTGGTTGCTGTAAGGTCTCTGTGCTGTTTTCATTTCACTAGCTATGTACAGTGCTAATCAAAGTATTAAAAGACGATTGTAAAATGTACTCTTTGTAGCCTTCTCTAACTTCCAGGCCGTAATTTGTGTAAGCTACTCATTATGTTACACGCATGCCTAAACGCTGTTATACCCTCAATATAAATGTCAATGCCGTGAAATGGTCTCTCAAAGCAAAACTGTGATCCTTTCTTCTTATGATCCACCACCACCCTGATACACACTCTCACTGGCCAATGTAAAATGAGCTTGGAATTTTACAATCTTAAAGGAGTATTGGCAATGCTTCTATGTTCCCCTGCAGCACACACACACTGAACGCCATGCCTGTGTTATTTCTGAAAAGAAGAAACCCACTGTGCCGCAAGCAGTGTGAAACACAATGCAGCTTTACTTGCATTAGGAAAGCAAGAAAACAACCAGCTGTGAGTTAGAAATAGAAAAAAATCTGGAGTTGCGAGTTGCAAGCCCAAGGGACCCCAGGTAATATGAAAAGTACCCTTTAATGGTGAATAGCTATTTTTATTTCAGATGCACTAAGGCTAGCACGGGACAGATTTAACATATTAATTTGTAGTTTCAAAAGCTGCACACAGACCTGTTGGTCAAGCAGAAGTCTGGCAATGACAACAGCAAATCTATCAATCAATCCAACATGGCTGGGCTCCACCAGCAGCTCCTGACACCAATTAGGAAAAGGCAATACAGAACTGCTGCTACCAGGTTACAGCTTTGCCAATTAGAGCACAGGCTGGGTGAGAGGGGACTGCGAACACTGGAACTCAAGGTCAGGAAAGAAAGGAGAAAAGCACCTCATGTAATGCGACATGAAAAAGAAGAATTGCGGGAGGGACACAGAAAAGAAGCAAGTCAGTATGCAAGCACACAGCACATTTTATTGTTCCCCTGTCAAAGAAATGCAGACACTAAGACAAAGACAAAGAGAGGCAGCCATCTCTGGCCTGGCCTGAGCCACTCCGGGAGCCTATCACTGTCACATGGCAGCTCCCAGGCTGCAGCCTCTCACTGTTTCCTTTGGTCAGGATTCACAAGTTAAGCTGGCTCACACAGGGCCTTAACGTCAAAGACAGACACAGACCAAAGTGCCGCAGGCCCTCATTTCAGCCTCATTATTTGCACATAAGCCTTATGCTAAGTTTTCTCATTTCTACATCCTACAAAATTTTAGGGACCTCCTTTCAATTTTCCTACCTCAGCTCTTCTCCCAAATCATGACTCAGTCCTGGTTTATCAGACTTCATAAACTGCAAGGCCTTAAATATCCTTCTTTACCTTGCACTGCCTTCGTCTCGAGCCACTGTCGCCTTCTTCTGAATACCTCCCCTTAGTTCCATTTAACTCATCGGGCTGTGAGGGCTCCAGCTGATCCCTTCAGCACTGTGCCAGCTGAAAAGGCTAAAGGCCAAAGCAAGGCTGACAAAGAAGTGTCAGAGGGATCGCTTTCTGACACAGATTTAAAACCCAGGTCTGACCAGTCCTACAAATGTAGCAAAAGACTCTTATCTGAGTCACATAAAAATAATAGCAAATATATCTTAAAATTTTTAAACTGTTAATTTTCAAATATAGAAAGAGTGGCACTATTCATTATCAACTGATTTCTAATGGTGTACTCACCACACACACAGACACACACAGACGCATGGAACAAGAAATGTAGATCAAATGCAATCTTAAAGTGAGACAGACTTGACCATGGGAATCTCCTACAATGTCTGTGACCGTAACAACACGCAGGTTATGTTCAGGTTTGACTAGAACAAAGGGTCCCAATCTCGGCATACTGGAGGGATAGCCAGTGAGGCTGCAGAAAGTGCTGAGGCTTAGGGCCCACCATGCAGCTATGCTGATGTCACCCACAGGGAGTGATGCCCGAGGGCAAAGACTCCTCTTAGCACTCCTCATCCACACATGCAAAGGATGCACGAAAATGCCACACTTGTGCCGGCCATGTCAGAGAAGGCCGTTACTTACACAGCACAGATCTGGTGGGCATGCATACAGGGAAATAGCTCACTTCAGGCTGCTGTTGGCCTGTCTTCGGTAGGATAGGACAGCTGCCGCTGGGTGGTATCCCAGACATAGTGAGGGAAAGTAGCACAGGGTGACCTGATGATATCTCCCTGGCAGATTAAAGATTTGCCCAAATGTCTCTTTGCTGGGAGTGAAGTTCTGTGACTCTACTAGCCTTTAGTACCACAATGAAATACCGTAGGCAAGTGGCTTAAGAGAAAAAGCTTTTATTTTGGCTCATAGATTTGGAGGATCCAGTCAAGCACCAGGTTAGTGGTCTGATTGTTTGGACCTTCAGTGAGGTGCTACACTGTGGTGAGTGAGTGGAGCAAAAGCACTGAGCTGCTAAGGCAGGAAGGTAAACAGAGGGAGAGGAAGAGAGCATGGTCTTCCAGTCTCATTATGAGCACGATCCAAGTGACCTGATCCTCCTACTAGGCCCCATCTTCCGAAAATTCCACCACCCTCTGACACAGACTAGGTTTTCCACAGTCTTTGTGGACACCATCCACACCAACTCCTCACAGGACCAATCCTCTTCTGTGTAGTAGTCGAGTTTGAGAGTCGTCTCTCCAGACTAGCTCAGGTTATGCCTTACTACTAGGAAAACCTGAAAAGAGATTTGGGGGAAGCACTTGAGGTTTTCAGATCAGGAATGTTCAACCAGTTTTTTAAAAAATCTATAGAAATATTCCAAAATTCAAATCTCTGAAGTAGTTCTGGTCCACAGCTTTCCAAGTAAGAAGCACTCCTTCTGTGTGCGTTACTCTCAGGCCACATAAGGTCGCACAAGAACAGTGTTCGCATGAATGCTCTGCTTTAACAGGCTAAACCCAGGCTGAAGGGACTATTTCTAATAAGCAAACAGGTAATGTCAACTCCTCTGCAATGGCTGTGTTCTTCAAAACATCTTTATCTTGAGTTACAAGGCCTTTCTTTACATATAAAAATCCTGTCACAGCCCTACACTCTCTTTGAAGGATTTGGCGCGATAGAGAACTTAACAGTCCATGGCCTAAGGTACGACAGCCCAAAACTTGTTCACCATCTCTCACCTATCTTCATACAACTCCACATTCTAATGCTTAACGCATTCCATATACTTCCTGCCTTCTTGACTGCCCTTCACCAGACTATATAGAGAATAGCAACCCATGTGCCCCATTCTCCTTGATAACCCTGGAGCCGGAAAGGCCCAGCACAGAAGAGGCACTCAGGACACAGACCCCTCAGGGCGAGATAATGTTAGGCTATCCAGGCTTTATTACCAATTTATTCTAGGTAAAGACAAGTAGGGAAATGGCGTCCCACCCTGTGGTAAGGCCTGCCTGGGAAAGGGGACATGATGATAAAGATGAGACAATTCTGCATCTCCTTCCTTGCTATTTACGGTGTGTTTGATGTACTGTGTCCAGCAACATAAGAGACAAAACAGAAAACGGAGAACTGGAAAGAAACCATTTTTTTACAGTTGTTTTAGCAAACCTTCCTGTCACAAAAGAACTTCAGAAGGAGAGCCTCTGGGAAGGCAAGTTCTGAGCATAGTCATGTCATCGACTAGTCTCCACCGGACCCCCAAAGGACCATGATGAAATGGCAAAGGAGAAACTCTTATAGCCTTGGGGAAAACATTAATCCAACTTCAGAATCCAATCACTCACAAATGCCTACTGGCAGAACTATTCAAGGTCTCATAAAATTAGAAAACTAACAAAATTAGAGGAGCAAGTGCCTAAGGCACCATGTGGGCAGAGGTGGGGCACAGACTACAGTGGCCAGGGTAAACCCTCCAACCACACTGCTTGCAGTGATTTTCAAACTGCTGGTTAACTACTAGTGGGGGGCTACTGTAGTTTACAAATAATACAGGTACAATGAAACCAGAATAAATACAAGAGAAAATACAGAAGGGAAAAATAATAAACTGCAAGTAGAAGGATTTCCTACAGAAAAGCTAATGAGTTTTGTGTAGTAGATGATGACAGTAATGTATTATTATAAATCAAAACTTTAAAAAAAAAACCTTTTTCAACTACAAGCTAAATTCTAGACTTTATTCAAATATGAAAAAACTTTCAAAAGAAAATATGAAAGCTTAAAATTAAACTTGTACATATTATTATGTTAAAATAACCAAAGTCATTCAAAGATAAACTTTTTAATAAAAATGTGTCTGCAGCAGGAAGGCTCATTCTTGACATAGTACTGACACATTAATATGTAACACTCACAATTATACTAAGTCATATTTACAAAGGACACAGTATAGCATAACAACCCAGAGGAATAGTCTGGAGCCAAACTGACCAGTTACTGTGGATAAACTGCTTCAACATTCTAACTCTTAGTCACTGCTAATGTAGGAGCCATTACACGACACGGTTTTTACTCTACACTGTGTGGCGTGAGTTAACACCAGTAAGCACTAGCTCTTATTATTCCCTTAAATGAGGGCCTGAGCTGTTCCCATTACAGATGCTGCATGGCTGGTGAAGCTACATGCTAATAAGTCCTTCATGAGTTAAAGATGTCCTCAGTGGAACACATTCAACACAACAAGGTACAAATGGCTCAATATGAGTCCTCTCCCCTCCTGCTCCATTGGGCTGAGCCGGGGCTGTGGCTCATTGTCATTAGCCTACACTCTAAGAGTCCCTGATCTTTGGTCTGGAAAAGTTCAACATTCGCACAGAAAGTGCATTTTTCAATAAATGCATACATACAATTTTCCCACCATGACAAAGTAAAACAACGCTATGTCAAAGCAGTGTAAGTTTAGGACCAGACATGTTTTACTTTATTCTAAAGAGCAAAAGTGCAGCTGCTATGGAGTAAAGAAAGGCCTAAGAATCTCTCTAACTCTGGAAGAGTCAGTTGGAAATAAAAAGTTGACCACTGCAAAAGGGCAAGCCGGGAGAGAGGTATACTTACAGAAATGTCACAAAGTTGAAACACAGCAAGGAAGGAGCACACGGGTCAATAAAGGCACAAATTAAATCCTCACACCAGCACACCTGAGTCTCAGCCTACAATTGGCTCTTCTTTTACACTGCCTTTTCAATTTGGTCAGGAAAGTATGTGGGACCTTAAGCTTGCCCTATTTTCCTAATCTCATTCAAACTGTGAGAAGCCACATGCTGTGTTCTTAAGAACCAATTATTAATTAGAAGCCCCAGAAAGCTGGATGGCTCTCATTATTATTAAATCCAATATCAAAAAAGGACGTAGCTAATTACTATATTTGCTTCCCCAGCTGGTTTTGATAAAGCATGCTGACGTTGTTCTTGACACTAGTGTCACCACTGGTAACAGTGCTCAGTTTATTGGTACCTCATCAATGGCAGCTTGACGGTCCTATTGCTTGCTGCTAAACTAACAGTTTCTACTAGGTAAACACAGTTTGGTAGCCATTATCAAGAAAACTGGAGTTGCTCACGCATGACAGAGTCACTGATGTTATTTGTTTGGAGCCTCTGATTTAGTGAATCACTAGCAATTGTCAAGCAAGTAATTAAACTATAAAGCCAAGACCTGTGATTTTCAGGCCTTTCAAAGCAATAATCATCAAAATCCCAAGTGCTGTTTAACTAATTCCCTTTGAAGGCGCTGGCAACATTCATGCTGTTGTCATTCTTCCAGGAGTACAGTTTACAAGAACTAGATTGTGGCCTATATAGAAATTATATACCACTTAACTACTTTGCTAAGCACAGGAGGCTTAAAGGGAAAACATAAAAAGCAATTAAAGAGAACTAGACATGGCTTTGCTCACAATGGCTATCTTAGGTTTAACAACCCAAAAAGTCCTATTTTTAGGACAGAAATACTAAAATAACTAGACTATTGTTCTTCTAACCTTTTCCAAACATAAGAATGCATTATGCGAATTTCACAATTCCCCTAAGTGCCTTTAAAATTACAAGCAATTTAAACCTATGATTCATGTATCACACTGACGACATACCTTTTTTTACTTCAAATCTTAACTATATCTTAATAATATGGGGGTGAGGTGCCTTAAATAACCCTTATTTCACAAACTCCTGGTAAAGTAATAATACATATATGTATGTTTTTAGTTGGCCTGCATTACAAATATATTCCTAATTGTCATGACCTGTCTTTCCAAACTGACTGAAATACCACCCAACAGTGCTTACTTCAAGCTACTGATAGAAGCTTTAAAAAAAACTTTATGCTTATTTGTGGCTGGTAATTAGTTGTGTTAGTTAATATAATCCAACGTTACAAATGGCAATTCACTCACTATACAAACCAGCTGTAGTAATTACTGAGAACACTGTTACTGATTGAGATTTAATATGGCGGCTGGTATTGCTGTACTGCGGGACATAAAAGAACTGACTGATCGTTCATTTGTCAAAGTGCATTGCCTTCTCAAAGAACCTCATTATTACGGTGTTTTATGTAGAAGCATAAACTTAATTTGGTAAAATCTGGATCATATAAAAATGTATTAATAGTTTTATAAAATATCAGGATTTTTTAAAAAATCCCAATAAATGCTTCCAACAAAAAAAAAATGTTTACACTTTAGAGGATAGTCAAACACAACTGTTGTTTTATTTTTCCAATTATTATCAAGTAACTGTATCTTTTACTTGAGTGCCTTTCTAACAACTTCTGAGGCACTCTCCTGCATCTGACGCACACACATGCACATGTACGATAGCTTTTCCCATGGCATAGCACCATACAGCATCAGGTCTTCAATGAAGTGCACATGCTAGATGCTAATCATTCTCCACTCTTTGGCTTGAAATACTAAGGCTTGGGGAAGACCCATGAGTTGCTCAGGGACTTCAAATTAGTGAGAGGGAGACTCACACCCCAGCTTCGAGATTTTGTTTTTCCTTCCATATTACCTAAGACTTTACCACATCCTCTTGTATTTCAATTGTGTTTGAGTTCTCAGGGTTGCTTTCTCTGGGTTAGCTGGGATGCGGAGGTGTCATATTGTTCTGGTTTCTGTTGCCTGTGTTCTTACACTGGCCTTTAGTCCTCTTGCAGGTATGTACTCACTTATAGTTGGAAACGAGCCCAAAAAGGATGTCCAATGAAAGTCTTCACTTAAGGAGACAGTGAGGACATCTTTCTATTGGGACTCTAGGTGAGAGAAGTATAGGAGAATGAGGATATAGAAGGATCCAGAGGGTCCTAGAAGCTACAAGAAGAATATCATGACAGACGGATATGGACCCAGGAGGGTCTGCTCAAACTACTGCACCAACCAAGGACAATACATGCAGTAAACATTGAACTCCTACTCAGATCTAGCCAATGGACAGGACATTCTCCACAGCTGTATGGAAAGTGGGGACTAACTCTGACGTGCACTCTGGTGCCCCATATTTGACCACCTCCCCTTGGTGGGAAGGCCTGGTGGCACTCAAAGAAAGAATAAGCAGGCTTCCAAGATGGGACGTGATAGCCTATAACCATACAGTGGGGGAGGAGGTCTCCCTCGGTCATAGACCTAGGGGAGGGGAATAGGGTGAAAGCGGGAGGGAGGAATAGGAGGATACAAGTGATGGGATAACTATTGAGATGTAATCTGAATAAATTAATTAATTAAATTACCACACCCGTTTTCACAGTGAGGGAAGGCTACTGAGGAACGCACAGCAGACATAAACCAGGCTACAGGTACAACTCAGTTGGTAGAGTGCTTGGTGAAGACCAGGATTCAGTCACCAATGCTGCATAAGCTGACTATGGTGGTACAAGCCAGCAACCTAGCAGTCAAAAGGTGAAAACAAAAAGACTAGATTAAAGTTCATCTTTAGCTACATAAGCAAGCAAGCTTGAGAGCAGTCTGGGACACACCCTTCTTAAAGCAGAGTCAGAAACAGTTCACAGCTTGGCAATGAGCAGTTCTGAAATTATCTGGAAATAATGGTGTTCCAGCCTAGCCTGGCAAGTTCTACTTACCTACCTACTTAGCTGGACCGCCTCAGTCGTCCCCAGTACAGCGAGCATCCCTACACTCCTATCACTACAGAAGTAAAGCCTGAAGGGAGGCCCAGAGTGCAGGAGAACAGAGCCGGGAGCTTGGGAACGAGTCTTCCAAATTCACGACAAACAGGACCAAGTAAGTATATGGGTATCCCTACTCACATGACTCGTCACTATAATGCCTTTATGAGTCCAGTGCTTAATACAAATTTCTTTTCTCTAGAGCCCACCAACTAAGACAGTCCTCACAGACATACAATGAATGCACCACAGTGAAAACTACCTCATCTAAGGAGTTAGTACTCTAAACGGCTGAGTGACAGAAAGCAAAACCATACTACATCTGTCGCTCCCATTAGCAATGTTAGTGCTAACGAGAAAGTACATGAACAGGAACACACACCTCTTAATTCAAATGTGCCACAAAGACTAGATTAGTCACAGCTACTCAGGTTAAATTTTAGCACTCAGTGCTGAAAGACTACATCAGGCAATTCTTAGTGGCTCTGCCGCACAATCTTAGCTATTTAATTACAGTTTTCAAGCCATTTAACACCTCTCAGCACACAGAAGCTAGATGTGTATGCGTGTCTGCTGGGTGGTTCGAGATTTAGGTATAACTCAATTATCTGGCATCCCTAGGAAAGAAGTGCTCCATTTAAGTCTATTTTCTGTATAACTGAGGCCCTCCCTTCACACACTCTAGTCCCTGATTAAATCTGTAGCCATCTGTAAGGGAAGCTTTGTGGTTTGAGGCTTTGTTTTTCAAGAAATCAAGCCCACTGCCAGAAGAGCCATCACTAAAGTCCTGTAGCACAGTTCCTGTGTTTTTCACTTTACCTCTTCCTTCTGGTTCAGACAATAGCTGTCACTTTCTCCATGTGAAAGCATCTACCTCAGACTCCATTATTCACTTCAGGATAAGAGTTTGTTGCATGGGAAAATAAAGGAACTTGTATGTATGTATGTATGTATGTATGTATGTATGTATGCATGCATGTATGTATATAAACCGTAGATATGTATATATAAATATAATATATATGTACATATGTGTATATAAAGATACATACATACATATGACTAAGCCTGATGGCATAATGCATGTGCTTTATTGAACAGATACCATTTTTACTCAGAAATCAACCAGAAGAAATTCAAAAGAATTGAAAGCAGAAGTCTTAAACCCAGGACCCTGCATTCTAGTTCCACTATAGCAAAGAAACTATCTTCCTAATGGTCAATGCCCTGTCAAAACACTTCAAAGCGCACACTTCTGTGCCTTGCTCTGGTCATGCATGCAAATGTTTTCATACACTCCTACAGTTCTTCCTCTTACAAGTTATGCTCTGTGTGTTCAAATGTAACAAAAGGGAATAGCAGCATAGCTCCCTGAGTTCTGTCCTTAAATCTGTGACTCTGTCTCACCTCAGAATTAGCTAAGGTAACTACATACCTTTCTTGGATTTATGTCACCCTCGAAGAGTGCACTTAGAACAAGACCACAGTTACTGCCTCAGCATCCATACTGGAGCTATATTCCCAAAGCCATCGTCAAGCTAGTGGATGCTCTCCCAGCTGATCAGGATAACCACACTTTAGTTCACAACAAGGCTTCCCTGACCTCTTCAAAATATCCCCTCTAAGACTATCAACCACTCCGAGGAACAGCCACTCCACGTTGCAGGCCTGCAGGCGTCTGCTCCACTGCACACACATATACCTTGAGAACTGGCCCTCTCATCACAAAGTTTACCAGCTTTATACTCTTCTTTGACAATGTGTGCCTCGGAAATGCAACCACACCATGAGCTTTCCCACTTCTTGGTAATAATGGATTCCTTACACTGCTAGGGACACAAAAGTGTTTTCCCAGCACCTGAGCCACTGCTCTCTAGGGGTGATCAGACCATCTTCAAAGGCAAGATTCAAGTCAGGGAGGGTAGGAGCCATGTAGAGGGCAAGTGAGATCTACTCAGTCCTTGTACCACTGGGGGCAGGGGAGAGAACCTCATAGCAGGAATGGTGTAACAGGTTTTCAGGGGCTGGGGGTGAGGCTGTCTCGGTGGCAGGGCACATACTGGCATGTAAGAATGCCTGTTTGACCCACAGACCAGCACTGGCGGGGGCGGGGCGGGGGTGAGGGTGGTGGTGGGGGGCTGTCTCAGTGGCAGGGCACTGGCGGGGGTGGAGGGGGTGGTGGGGGGTTGGGGGTGGAGGGGTGGGGGCGGGAGGTACGGGACGGGATATTGGCATATCTCTTGTGAATGTTCAGAGAAATTCTCTAGGTATCTAGGCTTCCCTGAAAGACAAGGAAAGTGAGCACGCAAAAACTGATCAGTTCACTAAGAATCTAGTGAGTAGTCAAGTTAAGGAACAAGACGTTTTGGCCCAGTGGTTCCTGGATGGTCTTCTGAGGGTCCCTAGGACCACGCCAGTCCTATAGTCACTGGCTAGACATTTTCAGGACCCAGACTATTTCTCTGATGAAGAAGAAGTAGAAAGTAATAAAGGGATAGAAGGGGTAATGCTACTCCATGTATTAAAAAAAAAAAATCTACAGCAACTAGTTTAATCATCCTTGATACACTTGATATAGACAGGAACCAGGGCTGCCATAAATTATTTATGATGTGTAACAGTTTAATGGAGTATAAAATATTCCTTTTTTCACAGTTAGTAAAAGTTGTGGGCTTCTTAATGTTGTCATATCCAGACAGAGCATGTATCCTACCCATCCTGACTTTTGACAGAAGCATCAATTTTCTAAATTGTTCTCTAACAACTGTAAGTTAAGGAAGAAAGAAAATTACTTGCGGTGTTAATAATTGCAATTCTCTGAAGATTTTAAAGAAACCACTGTAATTTCACATTATTGAGTCCTGTGGTGAAAAATTTTTCAGACAGTTTCTCCTCTTTCTATATTAAAAGGAGGTATCTCCACACAAAACACTGAAGAACTCAAAATGGTACGATGTGATCTGGACCAATAGAGGCATGAAGGAGCAGCAACGCCTGCAGCACAGCGAGAGGAATGCTGCCACACACCCTCTGAACCGCAAACACGGAAGTCTGCAATGGAACCAGGAAGAGCTCACTAGATGGGACTTTGCAAGCATGGAAACCACAGCTCCACACCATGTATGGTCCACAAGGAAACATCTGATTGGCTACAAGAGTTCCACTGGTTACAAAACGTTAAAAAATTTATAAATAATAAAGCAGTGACCTACAAACCAAAAGAAAGGGCTCTAACACACAATGCCCATGCCTCCAAAAGCGGAAAAGGAATGAGTGAACAGACCCTACAAAGCCTCCCTCACCTAGCGTATCTAAACACTACAAGACCAACAGCTTCAACCTGTGCACACAGTCCAGACACTGCCTAAAGGTTCTCTAAATCAAAGAAGAAAACCGAGGGGCTTGTGTATTAAAATGATCAATGAAGAGAGAATAACATTCATTTTGATCAGATAAATCATACTAGTAAAGCAATTCTGTCTGGAGAATTGCCTTGACAAACATTTTTAGAACTGTAAGTCTACAATGAATAATAGTGGAATAGTGGTCAAAGAGCTGGCAGGACTGTGCCAATTCAACAGAATTTTAAAATCAAAAACTGCCTTAATTCTACATTAAGTCTATATGAAGTAAAATGACCAAGATAAAGCTAAGAAGAATGGATGAATTATTTATTTAAAAAACTAATGCTGTAAAACTGTGCAGAAACATCTGGTGAGACACCATATGCTAAAATAAACACAAGAAGGAGTAAAAATTATATAGGTAAAAATCTGAAAATATGGAGCCAGAGAGGGACCTGCAGGCAGGTAAGAACATTGGCTGCTTTTCTGAAAACGCAGGTTTGATTTCCAGCATCCAGACATGGCTTGCAATCATCTACAACTCTGATTCCAAAGGATCATGACCCTCTTCTGACTTCCATGAGTTCTGCACACATACGGTGCAACATACATGCAGGCAGAATAGCCATATACATAAAATAAAATAATTAAATTTTAATCTGAAAACAAAACAGGGACAAGTCAGTCTTAAATAGAAACAACCTTCCAAACATAATTACAACAAAAGCAAAATTATGGCTCATTTGACATCTATCATTACAAACAATAATGTGGAGCCGGGCATGGTGGCACACACTTTTAATCCAAGCACTTGGGAAGCAAAGGCAGGCAGATCTTTGTGAGTTCGAGGCCAGCTTGGCCTACAGCACAAGTTCCAGGACAGCCAAAGCTGTTACAAAGAGGAAACCTGTCTCACAAAAACCAACCAACAAACAGATTAGATAGATAGACAGACAGACAGGTGATAGATAGATGGACAGATAAATTAATGAATAAAGTAAAAATGATTATGAATAAGGAATTGAAATTAGCAGTAAGTCCTGCTTGTCTTTCATAATAGCCACAAATGAAAATAAAATCTTTCTTTTCAAATAAGTAACAATTCAAGTTATAATGCCTAGTCCTGAATGGAGGGTGAGGAAGCAGGCATACTTCCACATTACTACCCGGATTATAACGGATATAAACTTTTTATATAGACAAGTATGCAAATATGCGCTTATATATCCGCCAGTATGAATAAGAAAGGTATCAAATATACTCTTTTGCCCAATAATTTTGCCACTAGGAATGTATTTAAAATGGAAAGTTAATTAAGGATATCAACTAAGATTTAGCCAAAGGCAGTATTTTCTTTTGCATTTCAATAATTTTGAAAAAACAAAATAAAAACTATCAAAGCATCCCAAAAGAGAAAAGTAGTCAAATATCCAACATACACACATGAAAAGTATGTCATAAAAGAACATTAATAATATGGAAAGATATTCCCAATATACTACTATAATAAAAGACCTTAAAATACTTTGGGGTTAGAATATGAGCTAAATTATTTATACGTCTTCCATCCTATCCACCCAATTCATATATATATATATGTGTGTGTGTGTGTGTGTGTGTGTGTGTGTGTGTGTGTGTGTGTGTGTGTGTGTGTATCGCATAAAGCAAGCATAAATCTATATGTTGAGAACAAATCACACATAGCAAAATAAAAACCACTTACATATATATACATATAACTATTTATAGATATAAACATACTTACCAAGAAAGTATAAACCACAAAAATATAAACTCACTGCAAGGCATAGGATTTGTTATATGTTTTATTAAATTTTCTATAATAATCATTTATTTTAGTTGTAGTTGAATATGTCAACTATTTTCCACAATTTTTTTGTTGTTGTAGTTGAACATTGTTCTAGAATGTTCTACTCTAAGCCTCCTTTGCTCCCATTCCTTGTAACCACATTAAAAAAAAAAAAAAAAAAAAAAAAACAGAAAACACTGCACTGATTTCAAGGCCAGGTAGGCTAGCTGAATCCTCTTGCTGTGCAGTTCTGCCAGCTGACTCACTTCTCTTCCCAGGTGTGCCATCTTTAGAGGATGGAAACTGTACTTCTGCCTTGCCAAGCTTTCCCTCTGAGTTTTCCTCTCAGCTACTGACACCTGCTAAGCATCTCTAGAGCAACCCAAGTAATTAATGCACTGTTCTGACTTAAAGACCATGATGGCGCTTGACTTGTCGAATTTTTACACTGTCTTAAAAGGCTCATATTAAGACCACACTAAACACAACTGACTATATAAATAAAAAAATTTAATACCATTCTTTAATAATATTTTTCAAACGATATATTATGAAAATTGAGGTGTGGTAAATGGATTCAACGCTACTGATTAAATTTCCTACTTTGGTGGTGTCTCTCTCTCTCTCTCTCTCACACACACACGCACACATACACACACACACACACACCTCAACTACCCAAAATGAATTCCTACTACCAAGAATTAAAATAATTTCAGTATGATTAAATGACTCCAGCTCCTTTATTTTAAACATAATAAACAGGAAGCCAAGCTATGAGAAAGAACAAAAGTGAAAATGAGAGGAAAACTCAAGAGCAAGACAGAAAAGTGGCAGTGTGACAAGGAGCAAGGATCTGCTAGATAGTACTCACTTAAGGCTCAGTGGGCTACTGGGGAGGCAGGCAAAACCCAATTTATCTTAGAAAAGAAAGAAAAGTTACTCAGGTAAATATTCAAGCTCAGCTACAAGATAGGTTCTTAGCACTAGGCATACAAAGTGTTCATAATACTTTCTGGATCAATTTTGGGGAGGAGGAAAAACCTACAAAACTGGCATAATGTGATTTTTCCCTCTTCCCATGAGATTATTCAAATAATCTACATAAATAACAGCAATTATGCTGTGAGCACTAGAAATTCTATGAAGGATAATCTTCAGAGGGCACATTTACATAGGTCAAATAAACATACTTACTAAAAATGATAAACAGAACCATCTGTATGCACATACTGTCCAAACAGCCATTTAATAATTATAAGCTGGATAAAGACTAGACACATTATTATTACATCAAATACTACAAAAGCATATGATGATTACTATACTTAGCCTTGGTAAGATACACTCAGTTAACCATTAGGGAATAATTCAATATACAGAAAATCTTTAACTAGCCATTATACTTTTATTTTCAAAGGCAATAGAGAAAAGTATGATTATTTCAACACCTTTGGAACACACTTAAAGTGAGGAAAATATGTACCATAAGAGGGTCTCAACAGAAATGCTTGTTGAATAACATTACTGGTTTTTGTTTACTTGGGCTGGAACCCCCTTGGAGCTAGTCCTGTAATCTCCGAATAAAAGGCTATGCTTGTCATATAGGGCTGCATTTAACTGGAAAAAGCGAACACTGAATATTTTATTGTCAGATAATTAAGAAATAATGTGAGGAAATTTCTACCCAAATGATTACGCTCATATGTCAATTTTATTAGGTATAAAGGCAGAATAAGAATTGGTATATGAAACTGAGTTCCACTATGACAGGACTCTTGTTATGCAAACCTGCCCCTCTTCTACTCCTGAACAAAAACCCTCTGCAGAATTTTATCACAATGAATGGATAAAAGAACAAATGAATAACCTATAGGGTGTTTAGGTAAGACTTTTAATGAAAAGACACATTTATACTTCATAAAAAATACATGTAGATTTTATAACTGCCTAATTTTTTTTCCTTAAAATTCTTTTAACTCTTAGTATATCTAGAAACAATGAATACTGTGTCTTCTACCAGAAAAATCTACAGGAGTGGGAATTCTTTCATTGCTAAGTAGGAATGAAAATTTCTCATGCTCAGACATGTCCTACACATCTTATAACACAGGTTAATTTACTGAAACACTAGAAAATCCAAAGACCGCTGTTTATGTGTAGATATGCTTTTCAAGAAACAAGCAGACAACAGAATATTATAAGATAATCCTCCAAAGACACAGCTAATTATTACTATCAATGCTTTGAATACCAAGTGTGATACTGAAAGCATAATTATATTTTTAACTTTTTATTATATATATATTTGGGGAGGGGGGGCGAGACAGGGCTTCTCTGTGTAGCCTTGGCTGTCCTGGACTCACTTTGTAGATCAGGCAGGACTTGAAATCTGTCTCCCCAAGTGCTGGGATTATAGGTATGTTATAGGTATGTGCCACTGGACCCTACTAGTAATTCGTTTTTAAAGTGAATTAAATGAAACACACGCACGCACGCACGCACGCACGCACGCACGCACACACGCACACATATAGAAACAGTGGTGCTCCATGAGCAGCTAGATACACATACTCTGGCTTTTACTCTAACTTCTTTTTGTTCATTCCTTCCTTTCTTTCTTCCTTCCTTCCAGAGTGAATTCAATGACATCACCACTTTCTCTTGATATGCTACACAGAAATCACAATAATAAGAATGAGAATACTGATAACCAAAAGGCATGTAAAGTCGAAGTCTCTAAAGTATAACCCCCTCTCTCTCCAAAAAAGAAAAAAAAACTCTTAGCGCACAGGTACAAGAAACACACAGGCACACTAGTACCACAGAATTTCTTTAACTTTAAGATGCTCTTTGTGTAAGGGAGCAAGTCTCATATTTAACAGACACTGGAAGGTTCTAGTGCTCAGAGTAGCTGCTAACCACCAGGGCTTACTTTTGAAAGGTTACACTTTTGAAGCAATATATAGATTGAAAACAGCATGAAATATGACAGATGATATTGATAATACAGAGCTATGTAAGTATATTTAAAATTTGACTGCCAAATTTTAAATGTTAAACTACAAAGAAAAAAACTTATCGAGTAACCAATTTATATAATTAAACATTAAGTGAGATTTCATTTCCTCTTGTTATGTCACTTTAATTGCTACATTTCAAATGTGATACACAGATATCATTAAAACCTCCTAAAAGACTATCATCATGAAATAAAAGAATCCTAAGGATCCCACAGACAATCAGCTGCAAGACACGTCACTAAGACAAAGAAACAGCAAATATAAAATAATGAACAAATAATATCCAAAACCCAGATGCCATTATTGAATGGTAGGACTGTTTTGAAGTAAACACATATATCAAACTGAGGTTTCCTATTCGGGAACCTTCTTCTTAGTCATCCATCCAGAAACCGCACAGAAAGCGATCTCCTTGCTTTCCACTCGTTCCGTCTGTCTTACGGAAAATGTTATTACGGTTTTATCACCCACAGCCTTGACTCCAGATGACTTCTGGCTGTTTGCAAAAATCAAATCTAGATTCAGCTGACGAAGACGTATGTCCTTGGAAGACATTCTGAGGAATATCCTCTTTAAAGGCGGCGATTCTTGAAGCAAAGGCGGCAGGGGCAGAAAAGACCCGGGAGGAGCTCACGCTCTGAGAGGTGACACCACAAAAGGAGCGTGGCAACTGGGGCTCGGTTTGGGTCCATAGATTTTCAGGCATGAACTGGGTGTCTTGCTAATAGTAACACCCAAACTCAAGAAGCAAGTTTTACTACAGAAAATTGACCACTAATGCTCAAATAATTCCCGTCTTCTCAACACATCATAGATATAGCAGGTTTGCTTGTTTGCTTCATTTAAGATGTTATTCTCTTGTTATCCTACTGACAATCAACATTCTCAGCCAAAACTTTAAAATCGTAAACCGTATTTTGAAGGCATTTTCTGCAATTAAGAACGGCTTCTTAGATTTGGGCCCAGGGGTCCCGCTCAAACTAAGGCACCAGCCAAGGACAATACAGGAGGTAAACTTTAAACCCCTTCCCAGATCTAGCCAATGGTCAGAACATTCTCCACAGTTGAGTGGAGAGTGTGATATGACTTTCTCACGTACTCTGGTGCCTCACATTTGACCATGTCCCCTGGAGGGGGAGACCTGGTGGCACTCAGAGTAACGACAGTAGGTAGCCAAGAAGAGACTTGATACCCTATGAGAATATATAGGGGGAGGTAATCCCCCTCAGGAACACTCATAGGGGAGGAGAATAATGGGAAAATGGGGGGGGGGAGGAGGAATGGGAGGACACAAGGGATGGGATAAACATTGAGATGTAAGAAGAATAAATTAATTAAAAAAAAAAAAAAAAGAAAAGAAAAGAAAAAAAAAAGAACGGCTGCTTAGGGCTGAGAGCTCTTCAGGGGTAATGTTGCGTTTCACTCCTCCCTTACGACTCAAATAGAAGAGAGATGTTGAAATCAAGTTCTGTCCTTGGAATTCCATTTGGTCTGCCATCCCTTTTCTAAATTTATTAAAGGATTCTAGAATTTACTGACAACTTTTTAGCTCCCACATCAAGGAAAATAATAGTTCTCAATGTTTCCACATACATATATATAATCAAAGTCAGTATGATTTATGATCGCAAAGGAGTTGTCAAGAAATGTTAAATTCTAAACACTTCTTAGATCTGGCTTCTCATAAGAATGCTCAAGTAATGGTTTTGAAGGCTTTGAACTTAGGCGTATGCGAGGTCCCCATAACATGGCTCTTGCTTTTCTCAGTAACTGGCTCTCTGGGTTTTAGCAAAGCTCATTATAATCCCAGAGAAAAGGCCTTTTTTGAGTTCCCTTGATGCTGGGTGTGCACAGAATGGGACAGAACGATAAGCATACCTCCAGGGCTTCTGAAGCGGGCTCTGTGGAGCGCTACCCTTGTCCCAGCTCCCTCCTGCCGCAGGAGACAAGAACAAGACACTAAACTTCGCTGCATTCTGAACATAATACAATGTTTGAGTGGTGAGTTCTTGCTGTGGTCCTGTCCTGATCTGCCAAAGTCACAGAACAATGGAAGTTCCAGAAGGCAAAAATGTTTAAAATCTAGAAAGGACTTCCAATTCCTATAACTATCAAATTTTAGCAATCTATTAAAATAGCATACAAAAATAAACAAATGGCCTCATGCAATGCCAACATTTCAAGCAAATAACAAAGACCAATCTAAACCTTAGCTTTAATTAAATGAGAGGTTAAAAAAAAAAAAAATCAAATTACATCCCGACTACCAATAAAAACATTGGGAAAGGAAGCCTCTCTAAAGGGGTGAAAGGAGAGTTGGATTGGTAGAGCTATAAAAATCATGTAAGGGGATCATGGAACAGCTACAGTGATATAACATGGAAGGAGTTTTAAAAAGACACAAGCTAGCAGCCCTGGCCCTTCCACTGCCAGCTAAGGAAACGGAGAAAATCCTCTTTCCTTGCAGATTCGGTTTGTCTTGGAAAGGAGCACTATGTACCCTGCTCATTCACGTTCCTGTTGTGAACATTAAGTATTTAGACAAAAAACACAGGTACACACACACACACACACACACACACACACACACACACACACACACCTATTACAAAAATAGCCAGGTGTGCACTCTAGAAGTATGTACTAGTTTCTGTATTTAAATGTCCTTTAAAGTTAATTCCTTATTTTAAAAAAAATCACTGTAGCCAGGCATGGTGGTTCACACCTTTAATCCTAGCACTCAGGGTAAGTTCAAGACCAGATTTCTGTAAGTTCAAGACCAGCCTGTTTTATGAAGCAAGTCCAGAACAACCAAGGCTACAGAGAAACCCTGTCTCACGGGAAAAGGGGGTGGGGGTGGGGGTGGGGGGAGACAACCCCTATCCAATCACTGTAAATATGTTCAAATTAAAAAACAAAATAAGAAAAAACAAAGACTTCCTCTCACTGGACATTTTAGGAAGAAGATACAGCTTAATTTGTTCATTGTTAGATTTATTTCCCACGACTGAGTAGATAAATGTTTGCTAGTAGTATGCAAAAGGTGTGTGTGTGCACATGCATGTGCTTATGTGCATGGGTGTGCCCACGGGGGTGTGCATGTGTGGGTGTACACACACACACACGTGTGCATGTGTATATGAGAGGCAGGCAAAGGGGCAGTCTAAATCACTGGCCAGAATAAGGCTTGTCGTGGGATTAATCCCTTAACAAGAAGCACAGCAATTTGTTTTTGAATTTTTAAATTAAACTTTTTATCCTAAAAAGTTTTTAATTAACTATTTTAAAATGCTTGAAAACTAATTCCCCAGTAGAACATTATATACTGTCAAATGCATTACACTTTGTGGTGTGTTGCTATGTGGTTTGGGTTTTATTACATCTGGGGGAATGAAATCCATTTGTCTACATTTAAAATTCCTCATCTCTACAACTCAATATTTTTCCTTGATGCATTCTAAATGCCCTAGTAGAAATTATTTTGAAAAGAAACCATTAAAGGTATGCTAATGACTCTGAATTGTGACAGATGCTGTGGAAACAAGCCTGTTGGCTGAGGCGCAGCACCATTAACTATCTATCATAAAGTGCTCTGGACTTGCTCATTTGTTACTGCTGTGTTGCTCGAGGGGGGAGGAAAACAGCAAGAGTTTCCCTTTCTGAAGCAAAAATCATAAGCCACTCACTTATTCTAATGTCATGATCCCTACTGTTTATCTGCATGGTAATTAGGGAAATCAAAAGTAGAGAAATATTATTTTAATGTGATTAGAATCAAATCACTCAAAAGACTAAGGAGGAAGCCCTAAATGTGCCCTGACTGGATGGTCTCCACAGTAAGATGCTCACTGTATGCAAAAGGCACCAAACTTCCTGGATGATTTCTAATCCAGGGCACAAATGTGTGTGTGTGTGTGTGTGTGTGTTGCACTCAAGTTCTTGTGCACACACACTGGGCACTAAGGAGGAAGGCTCAGTAGGAAAAGTCCTTGCTATGAAAGTACAATGATATAAGTTTGGGTCCCTAACAACCACATAAAAACACAGTTGTGGAGGCATGTGCATATATGCCAATCACTAGGCATAAGATATATATATCTCCCTGGAGCTTGTTAACTGTTCCATCTACCTGACTAGATGAACTCCAGGTTCAACGCCAGATTCTGGGTAGGACCAGTAAGATGACTGAATGGGTAAAGTGCTTGCCACCATGCCTGATGATGTGAGTTGGACTCTCAGAACCTACAAGGTAGAGGAAAGAACCAACTCCTGAAAGTTGTTCTCTAATCACACACATTGTGGCAAGCACACATTCATACAAAATAATTTAAATGATAAACATAAACTAATAAATTCTTCATTGCTAGGAACACAATCAAGGAAGAAACCTATGTCACAGACATACATACACATGCACACTTGTAGCTGGTATTTGCTACTTTGTGGGTTTCCTACTCTCCTTGACCCTTCTAACCCCTCTAAACTAGGTAGGAGAGAAAGAACGACAGAGAGGCAAAGGAGCATCATTATCATTAGACTACTTCCTGTTGAATAAGGGCATAGAGTTCCTCGGGGGCAGGGTTCATCTTTGTAGACAGGATATCCAATTTCTTCTTGTGTTTTGTTTTGTTTTTTGTTTTTTGACATGACCACTTGACAAATCCCAATGAATGGCAACCAACAACAGCAGCAACCAGCAGCAGCACCAGGAAGAGGAGCAGCTGTTGCGGCCACTCTTGGAGCTCTCACATTTATATACCCTTTCAAGAGTCCCCAGAATTCCAAATATCACACAGTGGTAGAAACTATCTGCAGTTGGCAAAATCACGGCCCTGCTGGAGCAAAGGCAAATTATAGCCAGCTGCGGTGGACAATCTAAAGCAGCCCCATATCCCACACCTGGGATTAAAACAAAAATTTATTCCCCTAACATTTCTGTGTTTTTAAAGAAGCCAACAATTCTCACACAACCACCAACACATACACATGTACACACACAAGAAAAAGCACACTGCTTTCTTACAAAGTGCTTATCTACACATTACCTCTTAGGATCCTATCATTTAAAAAAAAAAAAAAAAAAAAAAAAAAAAAAAAAAAAAACCCTACCACCTTGATTTTCAAAGAGAAAAGTAAATTGAAGGTAAGTGCAGCGAGTATCTAACTATTAACAGCTGAGGAGCTAAGGAAGCCAGGTGTGATGCCTAAAGCTGCCACTCTTGAGCATAAGATCGAATAAGAATCATGTGCCCCTAAGGTAAAGGGACAAGGAAAGGGAGCGAGGATATGATGAGCAATGGCTGCTACATAACATGCTTAATACACATTTTACACAAAGGAGGCTCAAAACCCAGGCCTTAGTCGCAACAAATGGCCTTGCTAGCCTAACACCAAAACAGTCCTGGATATTGGGCTCCATCAATAAGCACCAAAGGAAAGGTATATGGATAGCCTCTTCTGTCACGTGCTCAGTCAGCTGCTCACAAGAGGAGTAAGTGTGCCCAGCTCGACCCTGTAGTCTAGACCAGTGCACATGCACTTTCTAATAGCATGTGAAGGAATCGCTTAACACACCCTCACCCAGTGTTGTGATGAAGAGCTCTGTGCATGCTGGGTACATACTCTACTACTGAGCTACAACCTTTGTCTGCAACAGATATTTCTGTCATATTTTTGTCTAGTTTGGTCAGTATGTATTGAACCCAGGGGCATCTTTCATGCTGGGCAAATATTCCACAACTGATCTACAACCCCAGTTGCTGACACGGGACTAAAATGACTAGGTAAACAAGAACCTATCACCCCCAAATCATACAACTCTTCCTTTGGTACCTACATCCACAGCTGTAGGAGGATAGCACAAAGCAAGTACAAGTTCATAGCTTTAAAAGTTGGCTACAGATTCTATCTAGAAAGTCAGTGAAAGAAGGGAAGCATAGCACGGAATTCACAATAAACAAAACATCCAGGAAGGTAACACTAAGTCTAAAGGATTTTAACCACAGACTTAGACAGTAAGGGGCTTGCTGATCATGGGTGCCTGATAAAAAGTATTACAATACCCAAGGCTCATAATCTGCACTAACAATTTGCCAAAGGAGTCAAGTTATAGACTGCAGTAAAACTAAGTGTTCATTACTCACAAAAGATGTTAAATGTCCACTTTCTCAACAGCTGTTGGCCCCTTGGCAATAAAGAAAAATGAGAATGGGAGGTGACAGTAAAATAGTGCATCTTTAGAAAGACCTTTGAGATGCTCCGAAGAGGTCTCTTACAGCTGTCTAGAAAGTAGAGAAGTCAATGTAGCCATCAAAAGCATGTGGTAGTAAACTCAGAATTACATTCAACACCTCACTTCATTTTCCCAATCTCTGCCTACTCTAGGCAATGAATAGACTATTTAAATGGCAAGTCCTTTGTTTATATATAGAAAAGCTCATGAAGTAATGTCATCTGGGCTTTTCATCACAGGAATTCCATGGTGACACTCCATAAAAAGAGCGTAGGACGTCCATGGTACATAACTTCTAGCAGTCTTCCTAGGTGATTATAACCTTCTCAAATGTTACACATTTAATAGAGTGCTAGAGGCAGTCAGATTTAATGAAGACTAAGATACCAACCTGAGTATACAGGTACTGGGCCTGTCGCCTGCCTACACCTCTGAGAAGCAGTGTCCCTTGCACAGTGAGGCTCCTGCATCCAGAACCACAGTTCCACCACCTTCCACACTGGTCATAAGGGTTCCTTAATCTCATATTCTAACTCACATAACAGACTTAACACCTGCTTAGCCACAGCTGTCCAGAATGGGTACAAATCACCACTATCCCAAGATCTGGCCTACGGGCCAACCAAGGCACTTCACAGCTGCATTTCCCCAGTGTCTACTAACCATCCTTAATCTGTTAGCTATCTCTGGGTCACAAGAGAGACCTACTCAACCTCTGGCTCTTAGAGGACCCAGAAAATTTCCATCCAGTAAGCAACAGAGCGTACCTAGCGAATGTAAACTGGGTACTGAAAAACAAGTATAAACAACATCTGCCTTTTCTGCTTCTCCCACCCCAGCAACAAACTCACTTTTTAAAGTGTGAAAGACACATACTTGATCACACAAACAAGGAGGAAAAGACACAGATAAGGCAACCGTATTTTCTGGCTTGCCTGGAATATCCCTGTTTTGATGTGTATCTTCATAATGATAAAGAGCCTTCATCAGGGAAATGCAAATCAAAACAACTCTGAGATTCCATCTTACACCCATCAGAATGGTTAAGATCAAAAATTCAAGCGACACCACATGCTGGCGAGGATGTGGGGAGAGAAGAACACTCCTTCATTGCTGGTGGGAATGCAAACTAGTACAGCCACTTTAGAAATCTATCTGGTGCTATCTCAGAAAACTGGGAATAGGGCTTCCTCAAGACCCAGCTATTCCACTCCTTGGAATATACCCAGAAGATGCTCCAGCACACAATAAGAAAATTTGCTCAAACATGTTCATAGCAGCCTTATTCATAATAGCCAGAACATGGAAACAGCCTAAGTGTCCCTCCGTAGAAGAATGGATAAAGAAAGTGTGGTACATGTACACTATGGAATACTACTCAGCTATTAAAAACAAGGAATTCGGGGCTGGAGAGATGGCTCAGAGGTTAAGAGCACTCGCTGCTCTTCCAGAGGTCCTGAGTTCAATTCCCAGCAACCACATGGTGGCTCACAACCATCTACAATGGGATCTGATATCCTCTTCTGGAGTGCAGGTGTACATGCAAGCTGAACACTGTATATGTAATAAATAAATAAATCTTAAAAAAAAAAAAACAAGGAATTCCTGAAATTTGTGGATAAATGGATTGAGCTAGAAATGATCATAATGAGTGAGTTAACCCAGAAGCAGAAAGACTTAAATGGTATATACTCACTTATATCTGCATACTAGCCCAAGGGGCATGTCTCACAAAAGCCTTCACTTACCAGGAAACTGGGACAGAGGGGAGGACATCCTATTGGGACTCTAAATGAGAGAAGCATGGGAGAATAGCAAAGTAGAAGGATCCAGAGGGTCCTAGAAACCTACAAGTAGAACATTATGAGAGGCAGATTTGGGCCCAGGGGTCCCGCTCAAACTAAGGCACCAGCCAAGGACAATACAGGAGGTAAACTTTAAACCCCTACCCAGATCTAGCCAATGGTCAGAACAGTCTCCACACTTGAGTGGAGAGTGAGATATGACTTTCTCACGTACTCTGGTGCCTCACATTTGACCATGTCCCCTGGAGAGGGAGACCTGGTGGCACTCAGAGGAAAGACAGCAGGTTACCGAGATGTAACAAGAATAAATTAATTTTTAAAAAAGGAAAAAAATGATAAAGAGCCTCCTTTCTCACTCTGGATACAGTCATTTAACCATGAGACAATTATGGACAATGGCTTCTGGAAATACACTGGAGGCTATGACCTGAATTAGGAAATCAGGAAGGCTTTAGGAAGATGCTTATGCTATGCTTTGACTAAAAGGTGAGAATGAAATGAGAGGGCTGAGAGTTGGAGTGAGTATGCGAAGGGGAACATTCTGGCTGAAGGACATTCTAGGGATGGGTGTTAGAGAAGAGGGGCTTGCACACCCACATCATGTTCTGAAAAACATTACCGACTGTCTTATCTGGTCTATGCAACTATGCATCATAGTCACTGAAAAACTCAGAAGGACTATGCTCTTCTTCTGACCCTGTGACACAACGTCTGGCAGAAGAGGCATAAAATCTATGGGTTAATAAGCACACAGTGCTATCTGACTGAGTGAATTAGACAAAGCAACACCGTGCCATCATGTCCCATGATCGATTATGCTGTTTTAAGAAAAATTCTGTTGGCCCTACAATCTTATGAAACTGCCAGTGCTGGAACCCAAATAGAGGCAGGCTAGAGATCAGCCAAGCACAATGAAAAGAGATTAATAGAGGAAACGAAGAGGCAACATCAACATGATGTCACCGGAGCCCTCTTCTGTGCTGCCTTTGGTATCTCAACCAAAAGGGACCATGGAAATTTCAGAGGCAAGAGGAGCCCACAAGTACAAGCCTAACAGTTCAATGTATCAGGCCCCAACAATCTACAATATCTCACCCAGAACAGCCAGAAGGGTAGCAGCAGTCACGGCCACTGAGAGTAGCAGCAAAGCATCTCCACCTTCCCCACTGACCTGATCTTAAGACTCCCACACTGCGTTCCAGCTCATGTTGGCCTGACTTATACCATAGATCTCATGTACTACAACATTCCACTGCTTGCCTGAGGTTCTCCGCATCTCCTCTGGAATGAATGTGTGCAGTGTACCACAAGCAGGCTTTCATTTTCATCTCTGGGCTGGAAGGCAGGGAGGAACTCATAAAATAGCAAACACAACTACCACAAAGCCAGCAAAGGCCCTGTTCCACAGAGGCATAGGGGCTGAGCCCAATAGGCAAGTGTTCCCAAATGTTATCATTGCCCAGACATATCCCAAGTTTAAGCTGTGAAGGAGACTCCTTCCCTAAGGTGGCGGCAGCAGTGGCAGTGGTGGTGGCAGCAGTGGTCGGGGTGGGGCGGCAGCAGTGGCAGTGGTGGTAGCAGTAGTGGTCGGTAGGGGGCGGCAGCAGTGGCACTGATGGTGGCAGCAATGGTCAGGGAGGGGGCGGCAGCAGTGGCAGTGGTGGCGGCAGCAGTGGTCGGGTGGGGGTGGCAGCAGTGGCAGTGGTGGTGGCAGTGTACATCTGTAACTGCAGCAGAAGCAGGCTGAACTGAGTTCAGGGACAGTCTGGTCTACATAGTGAGTTCCAGGATAGCTGGCGCTGCATGGCAGGGGTGGGGCGGGGCATTCCTTAATCTATTCTCCCCACTTTCCCAAACAGATCATCCCCACATCTGGCTGTCACTTGTATGTATGCTGGTCTCTGTTTTCACAGTTCAGCTTTCTACGTGCATCATTCATAAGGCTGGGAAAATACGTCTCCGTTTTTCATAAAGAAAGTATAGGCTGTCAGAGTTCATTCAATGTGCTGATTCAATTAAGACTATATTGTCCAGATGCTTTGGTCAAATGCCAGTTATAAGTATAGCTATAAAACTGGGCCATATTGTTTTTGTTTTTTAAGATGAGAGTAACATTTAAACCAGCATATTTTGAATAAAACACATTATCATCCATACTGAGTGTTTGTTTGTTTGTTTGTTTGTTTTTGAGACAGGGTCCTTCTGTGTAGTGTTGGCTGTCCTGGACTCACTTTTGTAGACCAGGCTGGCCTCGAACTCACAGCGATCTGCCTGCCTCTGCCTCCTGAGTGCTGGGATTAAAGGCGTGCACCACCATTCCCAGCAAGTATGTGACTATTAAAAACCATTATTCTACTTGTGATAATTAATACTGACAGCCAATTTAATAGTATCTGGAGTAATCTAGGAGACCAGCCTCCAGGGACATCTGTGAGGGGTTACCTGGATTAGGTTAACTTTAATTAATGTGGGAAAGAGGGCTATTCAGGCCCTAGGCTTAAATCCTGGGCTATATAAAATGGAGGAAGCTAGCTCTCTGCCTTTTCCCAGTGAAGGTGATGTGACCACTTCCTCACACTCCTGCCTCTGTGACTTCCCAGCCATGACAGACTGAATCCTCAACACTTTCCCATTATGTTGTTCTTGTCAAGGTATTTTTATCATACCAATAAAAAAAAGTAAGTAATATACCACAAGACATAATTTTTAAAAGTCAGGTGGACTTTATTCAAGGTGGGCTATGTAGCAGGGACATGGCTCCACCATAGAGACTAGAGTCATCTACAACTCTAACAGAAAAATTATGGACATCGAGCAAAGGAAGTGGAGAGGATCCCCAGTATATAAAAAGTTACAAAAAAGGAGTATCAATCACCTGCAACTCCAGGGTCAGAAGATCTGATTTCCTCTCCAAGGCTCCGCCAGCACCCACATACATGTGGCACTCACTCACAAGTATGCACATAAGAAAATAAATAAATCTTTTGAAAATCTCTTCTAACTCATTGCCAAACTGTTCAAAATTAAGTATGAAAGTAAGAGTAACCTGAATAATTATAAAGCATTTTTATATAGAGTGGCACAAATAATGATCAAAAAATTAAATTCATTAAACTGTGTTAACTATTTTTATTCCTTTAGGATAGGCCCAGTATCCCTGTCTCTCTAACCCTTCCTTACTATCAGCATCAATACTAAGCATACAATTCCTTCTATAATGCATAAGCCATACTAGGGCAGTGATTTTTTTTTAGTGTACATATTTGATTGTATCCCTCACATATAGATCACATTGTCTAGCATATAGTAGGCCGTCAATAAAACTTATTGGCTAACTAGAAACATAAATGAAAGACAGATACAGAAATCACCCACCCACACCCAAATCAAGAAGAAAAAGTATACCTTTCTTAATCAATGGGCATTGATTATGACAGGCAAGCCATATTATAAACTGTGAGCATTATTAGAATTTCATATAAATATAACATTGCTAATCTACAATGAGGTCTATAAATCAGTATTGTTCTCAGTGATCAGACGTCTATCTTTGTGTGAAGGAAAGAACAGAGGAGGGCTGGAGACCTTCATCTAGCATCTCACTAGGTTCAACAGTGCCCTTGAAAAAAACTGCTGAGTAGCCCAGCCCCTGACCTCATCACGCAAGGGAGGACAGGCATCAGTCTCCCTGCCTAGAAAGTCGCAGCACTCATCTTTGCCCGGCCACTTACGCCTCTCGTGTGTGAGGGCAGAGACAGCAGGAGAAACCTGCACACTAAGCAACCAGAACAGGGGTGCAGCATACAAAATAAATAACACATCCTACAGCTCTGGGTTGAGGGGGACTATGTTTGGGGATTGCTCGGTCCAATGGTAGGATTGAAGTTACATGTTAACAAAGTTTGTTAGCACTGTCATATCCCCAGACCCACACTTTGGTTTTAGAGCTATCAATCCCAGATGTCCTGCACATCTGAGCACCCAGGAAGAGGCCTCCCACTTTCACTTGAATTTCTAATCTCAAAGCAAGCAGACACCCACTGGCCTCCTTGCTTTCTGGCCAGCAATCCTACAGACCTACCTGCAAGCCACAAGGAAAAAGAATGAGCTTCCTTCCCACCCTCCTCTAGACAGAGAACCTACCTATCACAAACGAAAGAAAAGGGGTTAGGCAGAGGGGGCCTAGGATTTTCTTCAAGCTTTAGTAAGAAGTGTGACGAGGATGTAAGACTGACTAGAGCGTCAAGAGCCAGGGACCTAAAACAACAGGTCCTGGGCAAACTCAAGTGGCTCTCCCACTCTGACTTGATAAGGCTTTTATGTCACTGAAGTTCTGAGAAAGAAAGGCTTATGTGGCACAGAGCTTGGAGGTCACTACTGAGGACAACTTCAGATTACCTAATGAAAGGTCTTGTGTCTAATGACTTTAGTTGAACTAAGCACTATACACTACAGCCTTTGTTTGTTTTGTCATCGTCCCCCCCCCCCCCCCCCGCCACGTTCTCTCTCCACACACATATGCACACAATCTAAGGTCAGAGAACAACTTCCAGGAAAGGGTTTTCTCCTGCCACCTTGTAAGATTTAGGAATTAACCTGTATTGTTACATCTCACAGGTCACAATACTACACACTTACAAGCCTAGTTTATCCATAAGCAAAGAAATTTACAGAAACCTACAAATCAACTAAAAGACCATAAGATCACTTCAAAATAAAAGGTTTATCTGTCAAAAAGAAGAAAACAATGGGAACTCCTACCAAGACACGGTCTTTTCTGCAGGGTGCGTTAAGTGAAAAGCCCGTGTTCTAACTAGGGGCCATCTGGTATTTATGACCGAAGTATGCTGACAGGAGGCAAAGACCACTTGTTGCAAGAATCTCCAGGAGAAGCGCCTACAAGGACCGCACAGTTGTTACACCAGAGTGGCAGATAGTCCCGTTCCTTATCTTTCTAAGCCACTTTTTCCATTTTAAGTATTAAACTCCTGATCTACTTCAGAGCTAATGGTTGATGATACAACTTGTTTAATCATACATAAATTAAAAAATTTAATATTAGAAACCAGGAAAGTAAAATGGGACCATTGCCAGGATACGGTGGTTGGGAACTACTACAGAGATGGAACAGCAGAGTGGGTGGGGGTGGGGCGCCACGTAGGGACTGGGTAGAAGGTAGCATACACGGAAGAAAAAGAAGAAGGGTAAAATAACAACAAGGATGTCTGAGAAAGCCATAAGGGATCATGCTATTAACTATATATCCCCAAAATCCTATAATTCTATGTACAATTATACACATATAGTCTAAATAAGCTTTTTATTTGCATTGCTAATGGTCCCTCCAAGAGCCAAAGACCACCTAACAAAACGCCACAGCAGGCATGAGAAACCCACCTTTGAGCTGTTGGCCAGCACTATCCAAGAGACTCCCAAAACGTACAGCGCACTGCTCTTGCCCTTGGCTGCTCCCCAGAGATGGAAGGGAAGTCCCTGTTCCCGAAGACAGCATGTGCCTCAGAAACAGGTTTCAGAGACCCCTGAGCTGGAACTGACCTGAATGCTACCATGCTGAGGACTAGCTTTCATGTACTAGAAAACGCCATGCAAGCTTCCCGAGGGGAGACAATGAGCAGTCCTGCCCAGCTATGACGGCTGTGACCGCATCAAAGGCAAACAGGGCACAGTAGTGGCATGCCTATGTGGTCAGCAACCTACAGCCCTCTAATTGGACTTAAGATACCCCAGCAAGGGGGAAACCATGCCTGGTACTGGAAAACAACTCTGGTCTAGTGAAGGCATGGCTACTGGAAAACCTACACCCACTACTCTAAAGTAGCCTAATCCCTGACGACAATCTAAGCAGTTGTCCTTAAACCCACAGATAAGCGAAGTCATCCCTCCTCATTAAAGAGAGTTCTCTTTGTAACAACCTTTATAGAAAACCACATAACCAATCAAAATGCTGAGTTATGAAGCCCACTCCCAATGGATCCATCTATTAAACACTCTCACACCTAAGGTTCAGTGAACACTGCAATGTTAGGATCATGGAGTCTGCTGTGAGACTGGGTCTCTTAGGAATGCCAGCAGCTGCACTGACGAAGTCTTACTAACATGACTGCCCAAACATGAGCTGACAAAGACATGCCAATAGAAATGCCAACATGGACACGGGCAAGTCCACGACCCTCAACATGAAGAAATGCGGGCATCTAGGGAATGCTGAGCATGGGAGAAACAGTGCTCCCCAGAGAGGAGCAGAGGGGCTGGCTATCTAACACCAATGGCCAGCTGTGAAAACATACATAAAGTGACGTCACACAGATGAGCAGCTTATATTTAGGAATATATGCATATATGCATGCAATAACAAATAATGAAGAAAAGAGGCCATAAATTTGAAAGAAATCAGGAGGGAGGATGGGAGAAAGGTAATTATAATATTTCAAAAATGAAAATTAAATATTTATTTCAGAGACTTGAGGGGTGTTAAAATGTATTTGAAAAGTGTTAAGAGAAATTTTTAAAAAGAAAAGAAACAGAATCTTATTACAAAGAGTTGTATCTGTGCAGTTAGATAAATATATTGAAGAGTGATCTGACTTTTAACCTAGTAAGCACCGTACTGTAAGTACATTTCATGACAACTCGATGACTGAATGGTAAGGACTGCCCTACTCCTTGAGACAAAGCAATATAGCAAATCAACTGCAGGCAATTCTTGGCTCTGGATCACTCAGTATGGCCTGAGCTTTAGACTAAGAAAACAATCTCCTATTTCTCAAGGGTTGGTGTATAAGCATTTTATGATAGCCCATAAGCCCCCAGTGACAGCTAGACATGAGTTCAGTTGGTAAAATGTTTGGGTACTTTTCATGAGGCCCTGAGTCAAATACCCTGTACTACATAAACAAGTCAAATACCCTGTACTACATAGATACTACCTGAGAAGCCTCAAATAAAAAGCTCCTGTGCCCCAAGAGAAATGTTGGGCCTTGTAGCATCTCCACAGTAACAAGCTGGCACTTGACAAACCAAGAAAGGAGGTGTGCCCTCTACCTCAATTATTGTCTAGAAATAATTTTGCCCAAACAACATGGGTACATCAACAGCGATGTTATGAAACCCCACCTGTGCATTCCCCACATTTATTCTATCCAAAAGAAACAAACCTAAAATCCTCTCACCAAATGGGGAAGAGGGCACGGTCAGGCTCAGAGACAACCTGCTGTGGAGGGACGTAATGCTTCAGCCTGTCCCATCACATCACGTCTCCACCTGTAAGCACTGTGGGCTCCTCCATCAGGCTGCAGCAGCGCTGGAAGCACTGTCGATCGGCTGCGAAGCCTGTAAGAGCATCCCATTAATACACCGCAGCCAGCTGCTTACTTGCTTCTGTCCTAGGTTCAATGATGAGGTCTTTTGTACCGCTTCTGGTGACAGACTTTAATAGAAATGTATGGATGGATTTACAACTGGCATGGATCAATTTCTAGTTATTTTACAATTATTGATTAGAGAGTCTCAAATAGGCTTTGTCACTTGCCAGACAAAAAGCTAACAGACCCCCCTTCATAAATCTTGAGAAGAAGCCAAAGGAACATGAGAACTGATACATTCCAGAAGCATGGCATGCCAAGACAAGATTAGAACCTACACAGGGCTGAGAATCAAGAACCACGCCTGAGAAATGTACCATCCTGGCAATCGCTCTCCCTTGCAGTAACCACCTTTGTTGAAATTGGAATTGATGGAGGGTTTTTTGTTTGTTTGTTTGTTTTTGTTTTGTTTCATTTTCCTATTCAAATAAAAGATTTTTGTCAGGGTGAACATATTTTAATCCACTGCATGCATTTGTACCATGTCATTTACAAGACAAAACCTGACTTCCTCACAAGTCTACTTTTGTTGTGTCACTCTGTGGGCCCAGCACACATGTTCCCAAAGGCTCACTATATATGTCCCCTCCCGAGGGGGGGGGAGCAATATTTTAACATACATGCCAAGCATATGCATTACTGTAGATGTGTCTTGGAAATGGTGACATATAAGATGGAGACACAGCTAAATATGCTGCATTCTAAACGATGGGATTTAGAACTTGTTCTTTTTGATGTCTTTACGGTTGGAACTGAGCCAGTCTCTTTATAATCTACTAAGCTCCATAAGGAGGTTAAAAAAATTATAAGTTTGAAAAACCAATACATTCTGTCACCCATGCATGACAGGAAATGACAAGAAACATTCTAAAGATGCCACTGCCCATATGTTGCAAATTTAAAATGGGCAAGGGAGAACTACAAAAAGAAACAAATGTCAGAAATTGGTAAGATACACAATACAATGGTCAACTAAACTTAACAAATAATTTTTAATGAGCTGAATAAATGAAAAAGCAAGTTTTGAAAAGATGAATTGCAGAGCTTAGAGGTAGCAAAAGAGTTAATCTACCATAGAACAGAAATTTAAGTCATAATTTATTTTTTTCCTCATGATATTTATGTTCCATCTACCTTTCCTGGGGTATACTTGACAAATAAAAGTTATACACATTTCAGGTGAACAACATAATGATTTGACCTTATGTATGGACTACAAGGGGATTACCACAGTCACTAATTAGTCTGTCACCCTACATCTCTACCTTCTTATACATTAAAGTACACAGTATGTTATCACAATACGTGTGGTCTGCACTGCACAGTAATCCACAGAACTAACTCACAGAGTAACTGCAAGTGCAAACGTGTACCCTTCGCCCAACATCACCTCATCTTCCTGACCGCAGACTCTGGCAATGACCACTGCGACTTATGCGTTCAATGCTGTAAAGCAGCCGGTGTGGTTGCACAGTCACTGTCTCTGTGGATCTGGCTACATCGCTTTCAGGCTTCTCATATTGTGGCTAACACCACGTTCAGGTCCCCATGCTGCTGCAAACTTAGGAATGTGGGGGTTCCTATTTGTTCTTTGTTTTTGGAGACAGTTTGGCCTGGACTGTCCTGGACTTGCTTTGTAGACCAGGCTGGCCTTGAACTCACAGAGATCTGCCTGTCTCTGCCTCTGCCTCCCAGAGTGCTGGGATTATAGCCATGTGCTACCTGGCCCGGCTTGTGGTAGATATTTTAAGGAATAAATAGGGCCAAGTCCTGTTCATATCTTAAAATATCTTTTTTTTTTTTTTCCCTTAAAATGCCTATTATTTTGCAAACAAAGCTCTGGAACCTCATCCAAAGCAAACAAACATTAGCCAAAAGACCCCATCCTCTTCTCTCCAGGAAAGGGAACGCGAAGTCTGACCCTCAATGCACAGTGGCTAAGAGCATCCATACCTGTGCCTATGACCAAAGCATTTCAACTTAATCAGAGTAAGATTTCAATGACAAAAATCCAATTTAACCAAGAAAATAAAAGCTTTCAACTTTATTTTTCTTATTTCTTAAAATGGGCTTTTTTTTTAATAACTAAAGAAAATTAAAATAGATGTGACTCCTGGAACTGGTAGCCTATTCACAAGATGAAATTACTTTAGGAAAAGCCAATTTATAAATACGTGGAACTCTGCATTCTCAAAGAACCTGTGTATTTATGTATTTATTCATCAAGGGAACAGACTTGAAAGAAGTACATTAAAGACTCTGTCCTCATTTTAAGCAGACGGAAACAAAGGGCATAAAGGAAAGGAAGCAATTTGCCTAAAATTACATGGGGCAGAACTTGGAAGGGAAGGACAGTGAGGAGGCTATTTCAGATGAAATTACCACTCAAAGCCTCTGTAGAAAAGTAAGAATGGAGTTCACTTTCTAATGGCGTTTAATGATATAACTTGGATGCCTGCAATAGCATTTTTGGTTTACAAAAAGAAAATTTCCAAAGCATTTATGTTGCCTCAACTTGCACTCAATATAAAGTATGAGCCTTGCGTGTTAACATGAGACCTCCACATCTTCCTCTCTGCCCATCCTTCTTCTAAAAATGGCGGCAGGAGCTCATGAGCTGAAACTGACAATCCTCATCTTACTCCTGTTTTTAAAGTGGAATATGGGGATATATTGAGCAGATGGGATTTGTGACCCTAGACTATATACCCTCCATGAGAGAACTGAGA
This sequence comes from Acomys russatus, assembly GCF_903995435.1. NCBI lineage: Eukaryota > Metazoa > Chordata > Mammalia > Rodentia > Muridae > Acomys > Acomys russatus. Next base: position 9,478,279 of record NC_067146.1, on the reverse strand, counting down.
AAATCAGAATCTAAATTGAGGGCTAGAATTGTGAAATTTGTTGACATTGGATAACTGTACTTGGCTATAAAGAAACACATACCAAATTTTTAAAAAGAGAACAATTAAGGGTTAAAAAAACATGACTATAAAACTCATACTGAATGATTCTAAGTACACATTTATGCACAACATATGATCTCATGTACACAATATTTAGGTTATATGATGGCATGCCATTATGTCATGTATACAATATATAAAAATAGATTTGTGTGAGTGTAATATATATAATTAGGCAAAAAGAAAGAATAAGAAAGGATTAAAAACAGACAAATCTAAATTGAATTTGTTGTACTATTGTTACAGCTTTCGTGTAAGAAATTATCTCAAGGAAAAAAGAAATGAATCTTAAAACTGTCATTTCATGTGTGTTTGTGTATATACTGAGAGTGCACACTCACACGCACGCATGCACATGTACAAACACATACGCAAGCAGAGATGCTGAGACCAGGTCAACACCAGGTGGTGTTCTTTGAGAGTCATCCACCTTATTATTTAAGACAAAATCCTCAGGACCAGAGCTCCAGCGCAGGCCTGTCTGCATGTGGATGGGGACTCACCCCAGGTCCCGTGTGTGTACAGCTATCCCCTAGAACTACTTTTTTTTTTAACAGTGCATTTACTTTTACCACATTAAGAAATATTCATTACATGTTTCCCACAACCATAAACACTTTATCTAGCAATGCATATCCTTGACTTTTAATTTCTGAAAAAGACTCTCCTGGAGATTATAAAAGGCAACTCTTACACTCTTTGTTTCATCTTCTTTCAACTTAACTAATCTCCAAAATAGTCAATGTCAACATTTTTCATACTTCATTCAGAGCTTGCTTATGAGACAAACATACATACATACATACATATATGTATATATATATTCTCTAAAATTTCTCATTAAATTCAATTTTAAAAACCCCACAAAATTAATAGTAAAGTTCACATTGCTTTTAAAAAAAAAAGTTCACATTGCTTTTTTAAAAAAAGTTCACATTGCTAATATGTACAATTACTTTAAAAAGTAATCTACTACAGTAATAGTACTTTATTCTCCTAAATCAACATAATGTCACCAAAAAGGAGCATGGAGGGGTAGGGGGAAGTCATCTCTTTCTCTTCCTACAAAAATTTTACAATTTGTCTCTTTATACATGCATTGTGAAGTCAGAGAAACGGGAAGTAGACAAACCAGGTTTCTTGCATATGCATCAACATCTCCTCAAGTGTAACCCAGAGTCTGCTTTTATGTAATTTTTTGGTTCAGTATTTCTTTGAACATTTTCTTGATCATTAATAGGTGTAACACATAAGCTCCCACAGAATATGCCAAGTGAGAATATAGATCTGAAAGTTTCTGTTAAGTGATAAGCAACAAAAACTCCAATTGATTTGGCTATGACTTTGACCGTGAATGAAACTTGTGTACCTTACTGTACTGACGAGATTTATCGGAGGACCCCAGAAGATCAGCTGGCTGTGCACCAGGGAGCCAAGTACACATCCACAGGAAAGGAATTTAAAGTTTAAATCCAATGGGGCTTAAACTAGACGCAGGCAGTGGGATGAAAAAATTCTAAACAGAAGATGTTTAATTTCTCAACAGAAAAATGTTTAATTTCTAAGCGGAAAATGTATATTGACAGGTCTTATAACCTCCATTAAACTAGCCAATGACACTGACAGTGGCCTTGCTCATCAGGGTAACAGCAAATACTACCTGGAAGTGAATCTTGAAGTTGGTACGTAGAACAAGTAAAGACCCTGTAGGTACTAAGCATGGACTTGGTGGGACCACCTATCACAAGAGAATGGGACAACTAGCTAGAAAACTCCACATTTTTCATCAACAAATTTCTGTGACAATAAAGACATCTCATAAGTCTACCATAAGTTATCATAAGTTATGGGTGCTGACCATTCCATTATTGTTTTTGAAAATAGCGTGGTGCTGTCTGCATAAATCATATTCTGCCTAGGGCTATGTAGCTTACCTCGAATTACTTCAGAATCATCTAAAATGACTCATTTTTCTATTAAAATGATAAATGGGCTAAATGAGGTATGTAATAAATACTGCAGGTCTGTAAACAGACTCTTGCTCTCCAGAGAACGAAGGCCTTACTTCATTTGGTAATTCTGCCCTTCAGTATTTTCAGGAGAAGTCATCCTTAAATTACACTGGGTACAGAGGGAGGGGGAGGGGGGTCAGAATGGAGGAAATTAGAGCCTATCTTTAGGGATACAAGGGAATACTACAATACTGTTCTCTCCATAACCACAAAATAAACAGCCTACACACATCAGCAGGGCATAGCTCAGATCATCAAGAACAAAAGAAAAGAATAACTCAGCTCCATGTAGGATGCCAAAATGACAGACTGACAGAACAGGGATGTCATTAACACCCATACAAGGATCTCGCACTGCACATGGACTATCTCAGACTCAGCAATACGGATCCTCCCACAAGACAGTGAAAGCAATTCACAGACAGACAGTTGTGAGACTTGCTGTGAAGGCAACCTGGAAAGACCAAGGCTGAACACAGAGGTGCTCAAGCCACTGTGCAAAACCCTTACTTGGGATCTGTAGGGATTTGACAGACTTGATTATGCTTATGTTAAACTCCTGATTTGTTACAGGGTAAGACAAACACCGAGTGCAGTATTTCTTGGCCTCTTTAAGAGAAAATAAGATTATGGTGTCAGTTCAATAAAATTCCAAGGCACTAATGACAGTTCATTTCCAACAGGGTCATGAAGCAAATATATTAACAATAAATGCCAAGTCATTATCAAGAGATGGGAGTATAACCAGCCCTTTCCCCCACAGTTACCTATGGATTTTTTCCTCAGTGCTCCCCATATCTCACCTGGACACACGTAATGACCCAGTGATGGAATGTCAATAAGCTATTTGTGGCAGGGCTAACACTTAAGATACCACTCAGCCTGAGTTGCCCTCAGTCAATGTTTTTCAAGCTACCTGATGAATTTTCAAAAGGACATTTAAAATGGAACTGTAATGGCGTATTCTAGGAAGGAACTTCAGTGCCATTCTGCTCATCCTTGTTGACCTCTCTAATCACTTGTCAACAGGATTGTGGCAGTCTGTGTGAACAAGTCACCTGGACACTGAGTTCACCAGAAGGCTCCTGGCTGAGACAGGGGTGTAGCCTCCTCTGCTAAGGAGACATTCTGCCATGCTCTACCTTTAGGTCCTCGATAGACAATCAATGTGATATATATTTACCCAAGGACACTTGGTAGTAAGATTCCAGGCCATTTTTGACTGCCCAGAGAAGAGATGCAACAATGTGTATTTAAGAGATATATTCATCTGAACAAGGTTTATGCATACAGTGAGACCCTGTGTCTGTAGCTGCAGTCTTAGCACGTTACAGCTCTTCATTAACATAAAGAGTAGGCTACTGCAGTAAAAACAAAGCGACTGGAGCTGCCCGCATCGCCACAAAACATTTGATCAACCGCCCCTTCTTAAGGTGTGTGCATCCCAGCTCACACTCACAATGCCACACTAGAGCTGGCCCGCAGGTGCAAACAAAGAACATAAAAGGAGAGCACAGAATGTGGAGGCTTTGTCCTGGAGACTGCACTGGCCTGCTAATCCACAAGGGCACAGCACGCCTCGCTCCCACCTTCCTGGGCAAGCTGCCCACTCAAGTTCCCACGCAGCTATTAACCAAGCGGGGCTAGGAAGATGGACTTGTGGGTAGAATCCACATCCTATTCTTACCAACAACCCTGGGGAAGTATCTGTAACTTTGCTTTAAATCCATCAAACACAAGGTGAAAATTGTGTATTTAAACAGTCTCCCAAAATTCAAAATTAGTAACTTCACTCTTGACAAACTAGTACACTGTGCATATCTAAATAAATAAAGAGAGAACATCCACAGGGAGAACCAAGGAGATAGTCACACACCTAGGTCACACACACACACACACACACACACACACACATACACACACACACACACACACACACACATGGAATTTCTTAATCATCTCTAAGTGCTCAATAAGAGAACTCAGGATAACCAGTATTATGCTGAAATGTCATCTACCTGACTAATATAGAGATGAGTCTTAAGCGTCTATTATGACATAGATATTTGCAGCGAGAACCGTGTTGGTGGCTTCAGAATCCGAGGCTGAACTGCAGCCTGCACCTGGAACACACCCTGATTCACATCTGGACAGCAGTGGTATTCTTATCCACTTCCTTTAATTCAGTCATTTCTCTCTGCACCCCAAATTCAAAATATTTTTGTCTTTTACCATAAAATTTCAACTGTCACAGTTTAAAGCAGAAAGAAAACACATAGTTGAAAAGCACACAGCACAGAATTAATCAGCTCTTGATTGCTGCACTGGTGCATTTCAGACAAAAATAGGGAGTGGAGAGATGAAAAGTGCTATTCTGGTGAAAGTCACTTAAATTTGCAGAAATGAGATTTGTGCACTCACCCACTCTACTTTCTGTAGTATTTTTCTAAACAGTGTGAGGTTTTTGAACATTCAGAAGTGACAAAATTAAAAGGGGGAAAAAAAAGAATGGCCTTTGACCTCCCTGACAAACACTACAATGAAGACTCTGAGGACGGGCAACCAGATCTAATTTGCCTTCACATCTGCAATTAACAAAACCTTATCCACAGGATATGCTGAAAAATAAGTGTGTGGTGGAGATACATGTAGAAAAAGACCAAGGTACTCTCAAAAATCGGAAAAGAACAAAAGCTAAAGCCAGGACCTTCCCTAATCCTTCAGTGAAGTTATACGGCACAGTGTACACTTGACCCCGGATACTCTTAAGGTTAACGCTTAGCCTTTTCCTCCCCTAATGAACAGAGTTGCTGATAGCAGAGACTTTGTAGTCTTTGTTAAATTGTGTCTATGTATTCATTCATTTAGAGAGGGGGAAAGCATCTGTGCACCCCAGAGCACACACATAGAAGTCAGAGACAACTTCTTCCACTATCTAAGTTTTAGGAATAAAAGAGGCTGTTAGTCTGCTGCAAGCATCCTTACCCACGGTCACAAATTCACCCCTAAAGTTACTCTTGATTCTTGTTTCTATCCTTCAAACCTGAAGTCCTAGGAAAACTATCTCCCAAATGTTTCTTACATTTCTTTATTCTGCTTCCCTATAAGCACTGCTCTAACTCGGGCATCACCTGCTCTTTGCTGCATGACGGTGAGGCCTTCCTCCAGGCTCTCTGCACCCAGCCATGTCCTCCTCTATTCTGCCTTCACACACCACTGAGCTCTGAAGAACGAGTTTCTAACCACTCCACTGCCCTACTACAAAGACTCCTATGTATCTAGTCCAGGGTTCCTACGAGGCATGTGTGTCCTCCAGAACCTACACTCTGCTGACTACTGCTGCCCCATCCACCACTCCTCTCACTCTTGCCTCCCCTCAGCAACACATGTTGTGCCCCATCCCCATGCACTGATGCTCATGCCTAAAACTTAGGACACTATACAGCCCTACTTCCCAACCTTCTGGGAAAGCTTCTACAGGCTCCTAGAAAAGTCACTTCCTTTCCTCTTATTTTTGGGACTTAGCACATTCAACAGTTCAGTCAACAAGATCAACTTACTATCTGCTGGAGCCTGACATAAGCAGACACTTAAGCAGCTGTTAAATGGACACAGGTACAGCACTGAGTTTAAAAGGCAAGATCCATATAACCTCAAGAGTAGGGACTCTCACACACTGTAAGTAGTATAACGGATAAGATAATTACACTTTAAAAGATTGATTTTAAAGACTGATATTTGTTTCCCCAAAATATGTTCCTTCTCATCTGAGGACAATAGATTTAAACACACACACACACACATACATACACTCATACACATACACACATACACACACACACATACACTCATACACACACACACACACACACACACACACACACTATGAAAGCAGAGGAGGGTACTATTGATGTGAAGAAGCCAATCAGCAAGCAGGAGAGAAAAGATGGGGGTCACAGGGGAGAGAAAATAATAAGCAAAGTACAGTGAAAGATATGTAAGAAGACGGCATAACCGAACCCAGGATCTTATCAGTGACTACAAACGTTTATAGAAACGGAGAGCCTAGAAGGAGAAAATGATGACTGGAAACAGGAAACTAGAGCCTGAATGACCGCCTCACCCATTACTGACTTTCTCTTCCTCCCTTCACAGACTGAGCACCCTCCAGAGTGATTTCCATACAGGAAACATCCAGTGAGAAACCTGCTCTAAGGGTAAAGGACGCTGCGTCACACTTAGGGGCAGAGGGTCCAAAACGCTTTAAGTAAATGGTCTTAGAGAACTGAACTATGGCTTATTTTACAGTTCAGATCTTTTTAAAAAGAAAATACTGAACAGCTCTGTGGTGAATAAGAAATGACTAACATTAAGCATACATAATGTAATAAGACAGAAAAAAGACTGAATCACTATTTTAATTGGCATTTTTAGAAAGAAATCAAATATAATTGCAAAGTAAAAAAATCAGCCTACTATTCTTTAATTTCAAAAGAAATTATAATGACACAGCAAATATGAGACTATGAACACAGGACCTTGAAGACACTACAGTGTCCAGCTGCACTGGCCTTGTGTGGCTCAGCGCTGCCCTTCCACTTTTCTTTCTTCACTGCCCCTAGGAGGTATGGACCTCACCTAGGACTTCCAGCAGGCACAGTCACCAGGGAGTGGCCTCTCCCAACCTCTGGATAAAATCTGATTAAAATTCTGGTACCAGCCATGCAGGATAGATAGGAAATGGTATACCCTGTTAAGACCAGGCTTAACAGCTTCCCCAGTCAAAACAAGTCTTCCAGAGAGAAACTTCTGATTGGAACCTACTTTAAGATTTCAGCAACAGAACCAGCGTGACTCAGCTCTTCAAGGAGAACCAGCTGCTAGGACAACTAAGGAGGAAGCCTGGCACTCACACCCAAGAAGACACAGATTCAATGCTAAACACTGATGAGCAGGGGAAAAGAGTAAGTTGATTTCACAACATAGACCAAGCATATCTGAAAATATGAAATACAAAATGTTCTAAGTCTAAAACTGGGTATGGGGTGTGGCTCAGTGGTACCCCAGGTTCAATTCCCAGCAATAAGTATGCGTGTGTGTGTGTGTGTGTGTGTGTGTGTGTGTGTGTGTGTGTGTGTGTGTATCACATCATATGCCAGCAGATAAACATAAAAATATAAGACCAGATCCCAAGACTTCTTGGTATATGTTGACATAACATCACTAATGATAGATTCCACCCCTGACTTATGTGACAGATGGCAGTCAAAACAGACACACTAAAAGCACTGGAAAATTAACTCTAGTCCACCTGTATACACTGTATTGGAAACATGAATGTCATGTTTAGCCTAAGGTCTTCTCATCAGATATAGACAGACAGACAGATAATAGAGAGATAAGTCCATAATTATGTGTGTGAAAATATGCCAAATTCCTTTAAAATCCAATATATAAAACACATGTGGCCTCAAATATTTTGAGAAAGATACACATTGTCACATCAGTTTGACTGAACAAAAGCTTTCTGATTAATTCAAATACATGAGACCCAAGAGTTTACTTTCCTACAGGCTCTAACACTCAAATTCCAACTAGAGATCCAAAAACCAACCAACCATCAATCAATCAATCTTGACCATCATTCAAAAGCTCACAGTCTCAGGGAGAGCAGTGACAGAGACCTGGTGCCCACAGAGAATAACGCTGGAGTCATTGGGCTGGCTCGCCATGGTCCCTCAACAGAATCATGGGACTACATAACAACAGAAGGCACAGAACCTACACTAGGACTCTGTTTCACAAGAAGGATATAAACTCTGCATCTTAAGGCTTGTACAGAACACACAGATGGAAGAGGCAAAGAGAACTCCTACCTCTATGGGCAGAAGGTGACAGCTTTACAACAGTGTTTTAGGGTCGTCTTTCATTTCCTGAGTCAATCTTACTACAGAGCCCAGGCTGGCCTTTCTCATGTGGCCCAGGTTGGCTCTGAACTCAACAATATTTCTGCCTTCAGCCAGCGCTCCCAGCTAATACTTATCTTCTTCACATTTTCTGTATTTTCTTTAATATGTTATTACAATAATTGGGGGAAACTCACTGAAATATACTCAGTCATTAAGTAGTAAACATACAAGAACATATGTATTCTTATAAAAAAAACTTTTACCATACAGTCTAAATAATTTTCAAATGTGTAAATTTTTATAAGACTGTAAAAAGTCATTTGTTTGGGAAAAAACACTCACATAAATGTCTTAGACAAACTTAATGTATTAATGTTATAAACAACTCAACAGAAAATAAAAAGAATAAAAAATAAAACAGAGCGTTAGGGTCAGATTTGTCATGCAATCATGAGGCTCTGGACAAAAAGAATTACTTAAGAGCTAAGTGTCAGGTGTCTGGGGGAGACAACCTTGACAGGAAAGTGCCTGCCACACAAGCACTAGGGCCTGTCCTCAGTCCTGAGAACCCACGGGAAAAAGCCAGGCCTAGTGACTGCAGCTCTGGAGAGGTGCACAGCAGATCCCTGGGACTGTTGGCCAGCTAGCCTAGCTTAATTGGAGAGTTCCAGGCTAGTGAGAGACGCTGCCTCAAAAATAAAAGAGGAACAACTCTCAAGGTTGATCTGTGACTTTCACATACAACCAAAACACACAAAGATATGCACATAAGCATGCACATACATAAACACACACACACACACATATACACACACATGTATAAGCATAGACACCTAAATATACAAATGCACACAGAGTATTAATAGTTATCTGTGGATAGTGATGTTTTGTGTCAATTTTGAATGTATTTTTGGACTTATTTTCTGTTCTTTACCCAGTGAATATGCATGTCTTCTGCACTAACAGCAATAATGGAGAAACATAGCAAACACATCAGGAACTACCCAATAGCAGCTGTGCTTCTGTGGCCACAACACAACGCTCTGATATCTGTGAACATTTAAGCCAGGGTGAGTGAGCATTACCACTGTATCAACCCCACTTCTTCCCTGAGTGCTCTGAGGACTCCATGTGGCCAGCACTGTGATGAATGTTGAGATGCAGCAGTTGTGAGGGCTGTAACTGGCCATCTATACCACACAACTCCACACTTGGTAAGAAAAAGCTGCAAACAGCACATACACTTTAGTATTTTGCATATGAGTAGTTAAGTAAAAGTGAGAACAGGCAACAGGCAGATTATTGAGACAAACAGAGAAGGCTGGCATGGCGCTCCATCCAAACCACTTCACATAGTGGGAGCCACCTCAGGTTCTACAAGATCCTTTCACGCTTGCACTTTTTTATATGAAATCATTTCTCTTTCAGTGCCTCATCATTTGTGTATGTAATAAGTCTTTTCATTAAATCTTAAACTGAGTGAACGAGACAGTATGTCCATTCAAGTAGAGAGCCATTCAAAGAGGAGCACACCAGGGATAAGGGGCAAACGACCAAGAAAGTAGACAGAAAAATGCACACCAGCAATGCCCCAGGGCCTTCCTAAACCCTGAGCACTGTCACCTCCACGTCTCCTCCGCCTTTATCCTCCAAATTGTGAAACTTCACTGTAAAGGAAGAATGACCCTCAGCCAACTGGCCTGAGATTTTTTTCCCCACTTCTTCAAAATATGCTTCTGGCTAAACAGACAGCAGATCGGATCAGAAACTGAGCTGCTCCATACTTTATTTCTAAGCCTGAGATGGCCACCCTTTAAACTGCCTAGCTTCCCTTCTGACCCTCTTATTCCCTTAGTGCCACTGAATGAGCACGTGCAGTCAGGCCACTGGCAGTTCCCTCCTGTTCATCACCTTCCTCCCTGTGCAGCCTGGACCGCAGACTAGTGACTAAGAAAGAGGTTTATAAACTGGCTTCCCTTTTATATTCCTCTATTTGTACCTGGTCATAGGTTCGGTTTTTTCTTTTCTTTTTCTTTTTCTTTTTTTTTGGGGGGGGGGGGATAGGCTCACTTTTCAAAGAAAGGGATAAAAGAAAAAAAGAAAGAGAAAAGAAAGAAAAGAAAAAAAAAGGGGGGAAACTGTTAGCAAAATGACTCAGGAAGGAAGTAACACCCTGCTAATTTGATCAGATACATTATATACTCAGGCTAACTTATCACATTGCAGCCCATCACCATAGATAAGTATTAACATCAGTCATTAAAAAGAAAGTGAAAGAACAAGATGTCAATCTTACCAATATTAATGAGTGCGTGGGGCAACTGCAGAGAGATAGACAGACAGACAGACAGATGCAAGACAGACAGAGAGGCACTAAAAGAGAGAGCAGAGGTTGGTCTTGTTGAGTTTTAGCAGTTCTCAGTTAAGTGCTGGTAGGAATTGTGAAATTAAAAGCCCTCCATGCATGGCCGTGTGCTCAGTCTCCCTGGTTCCCAGTGTGAGGTTCTAGTGAGGACTAAAGGTCCTGAGCAGTTCCACCTGCATTTCTACAAAGAAGTAGGAACTAAGCAACCAGGCTAGTGGCCTGAACCAGAAGAACTCCAGTTTTAGCTGGCAACGGAAACTGGGCTTAGTAAATGGTAGGATACAGGAGATTCTATCCATCATGAGAGGCTACATTCCAGAAAACTTCTGTAGTCTACAAATATATTTGCATACATACAGCATTTATCCAAATTCATAGTTGTCTACAAGAGACCCTGAAAAAACATTACAGAGGAAAACCTGCCCTAGTGTAAACCATAGTTATATCAGGAAAAGATGTATATGTGACTCTCAAATTTTCAGATAACAATCTTTTTTTTAAAGTACCTATCTGGTCTTTAAAATTTTTTAAATAAAAAAAATACCTACAAACTTTTACAGAAAAAACTTCTGATGGTCTTTTGAAAGACTTTTCTAAGCACCTTGCTGATATTTTCCTCTTTCTAAGGTCTAACAAGTACTGATAAAAGCTTGAGTCACCTTCCTGGAGGTTTCTCAGGTAAGTATCTGGAAGCGTCTAGCAAGAGGAAAAGAAAGCCAGGAGCCTGCCTCAGTGTTCAGAGACAGAACAGTCAAGGGAGGGGGAAAAGCAAGCAAGAAACATTTGCCTGGTGTGATGCCGGGGCACATGACTGGGTACAAGTCCCAACTTCAACACTCTTAAAGTTACCGACCTGAATTAACATCCTGGATGGCCAACCTTAATCAGCTTCTTGTAATATATGAAACTCAAGAAAATCCTGGCCAAGAGAGCATTACCTGCTATAAACACTAAAAGCTGGCACCAAGAGCTTAGCTTTGTCCACCCCCAGAGATGCCCTGGAGGACAAGGCATCTTTAGTAAAGCCGGAAGACACTCACCAGATGCTTTGCCTTTGAGCGTTCCTCCTCGCTGGATATTCTTTCCCGCAGGATAGCTCTGGTCAGCTGGTCATTGGCTGCAGCCCTCTCTCGCTCTAGGTCCCTGGCTTGCTTAAGGCTTAAAAAACAAGAAAAGCAATAATATTCTGATATTAATTATTTTAACTACTGAAGTTATTTTAGATTATTTAATAACCTAGTTAGAAAAAATACTTTGCTGGCTGACATTATGTTAAATAATTGAACAAAAAGACGGAATAAGACAGTCATAAATTCAAAAGCTGAAATCATCTTGGCCCATAATCTACCAAAATTTTATACAAAACGTAATCCCCCTGCAGCCTCTACTCACACATTTGAAACAACAGAATTCCAAGACAAGAAGCTATTGATTCAGCTGACAAAGTATCCAAATTTAATAAAGTTCTCAGGTAAAACTGAAAAGTTCTCACATACAAATCTCTTCACTGGAGCCTCCACTTGATCTCAGTAAGTGAAGAGCTTGTCACAGAACGAGGACCTGCGTGTACTCCCTCCAACACCCACACAAAAGCCAGAGTGGTGCCATGTGCTTGGGATGCAGAACTTGGGGAGCAGAGACAGGAGGATCCCACAGCCTGCTGGCTGGCTAGCCCAGCCCACTAGCATGTTCTAGGTCCCAGAGAGAGGTGCACCCTCAAAATCCAAAGCGGGCAGCGCTCCTGAGAACTATAGCTGAGCTACATTTCTGACCTCTCTGTCCACATGGACAAAAGCAGTAAGCTACCTTTGTGACAAATATATGAAGGCTTATCATCATCTTCATCTCAAAATTGAGTCATTTATTTACTGAATGTGAGTTGGACACCATGTTGAGCATGGAGGACACAGTAGTGGGCCAAGTGTTGAGATCCCCAGGTTTCTTATCCTACTTTTAAGCAGGGGTTAACTAGTAACACATAGAAGTCTCTCCATCCAGTGTATCACTGCATCTTCCAACAACTGCCATATGCAAATACAGCCTGTAGCAGCAGGTGTCAGACTGCTGGAATGATGGCTCTCCCCTTCCTTAGCTCCAGTTGGCACCTTACGTTCCAGACATGCTCTACAGAAACAAGAAGCCAGCAGCAGCAGTGTCAGGATCTGCACACTACTAATTCTGGTAATGAAGCCTACAACTGCATTAAGGTGATCCACAGCCTCACTGCGCAATTAGGTCCATATTAAGTTAAAATCTACTCAAACCCCCTCATTGTACATGATAAAGATAAGTGGCCCTGGCACTGGATTGTGCCATAACGCCTTTCACAGAAAGGCGCTCAGAAGCACTGAGTGAAAGATCATTTCATCTCATCGCATGGACAAAGGTTTTCTGACTGCCTTTCTTCTTTTCAAAGAATAACCCTTCTATACCATGGCATCCCCAAAGACGTAAGCTATGCTTTAAAAGGAGGTGAAATTGTCATGTTGCTGTCGTTCTGAGTGAAATTTTCTGAGTGTGAATGGTGAATGCTAAATTTTACTTGGTGCTAGCCTATCAAAAGGACCCTTGAAAAGAAGTAGAGAACATAAAATTCTTGCTACTATTTTAAAGTGTCACATCATGCTGACCCTGGCCTTCTTAGAAATAAAATAAAACAGGTAAAATTGTCTTGTAAGATATATCAAAAACGATGCCTTTTCCCTAGGTGGTAAACATGTTTGTTTCTTAAAAAAAAAAAAAAAAAACAGAAATAAGTATAAATTTACTCCATTATGAGATCTTCTAATCCAAAAGTACAATAAAGTGTAGGCAAAGCAAAAATCTCTAAAATATTTATAAAAGACGAACAGCAGGGCGTCAGCCACTGACTCCATTGGATATAGAGGGGTAATAATTTCAAATGTTATTGCCTCCCCAGATAAGGAGCTCAGAGTGAGATCTACACAGCAGCTGGAACATCTGGGGAGATGTTGGAATGCAAAGTCCCAGGCAGTACCTCACATCTAGGCATCAGAAACCCCAGGATAGTATCTTTAAAATGCCTTTTAATCACCCCTGCCCCAATGATTCTGATGCACATTCCAGCTGAAAAGCCACAGCTCGATTCCCAAGTACATTCTGGAGACATGTCAAAGAGAAGGAACATCACAACGCAGTGGTCCACATGAGGACACTGATGACTGCTAAGATTATCTAGCCAGATTACAAAACTATGCGTGTAAAGCACTTTAATGGGAATATTGCAACATATTTTTAAAAGTTGCCTATTTAACATTTGCATGAAAACTAAAATGAAAAAGACTGCATTTTTATCACTTAAGGATCACCTATTACATGCCAAAAAGTATACAAGGCATTTCACATGTACACACATATATGTATGTGCATTTATATGCAAAAATGACACTGAGTCATAAACATGGACTATGACTATATTTGGTGTTTTGTGTAGCCAGTTTTAATAATGAGTATTTTTCTAGGTGAATTTACTCATATACAATGCAAGTTTAATTACAAATGGAGATATAAGTGGTTTAACTCAGAGGATCATAAACTACTGCAAGTGAAAGCAACGAAGCAAGTGTAAGCACATGAAAGTCTTCAACATTGAAGAAAACACCACCCATCAGTCTGCTGTGTATGAAGACAAACAAGCTCGGGTGTGGTCTTGGGTCCAAGGCAAGGCACTGACTGAATCCACTGACCTAAGCTCTGCTACATGGATTGGTATTAAGGCCTACCTTGTACATAACCAGAGCATTTAGCACAGGGCCACAAAGGTCAGTAACTCAGAGTGATAATACAATCCCCTCACTGTGGGGACAGCAGTACACGGAAGCAGAATGTTCTGATATACAAAAGAACTATGCACCATGTAAACTATGTACGCTTAGTGGCTTCGGCCTCAAGTCTCTCCCTCTCCATTTCCCTCCCCTTCTCTTTCTCTTTCTCTTGCCAAGAGGAAGTTTTACTTGATTCTTTAACTCTTCCTCAAGAACTTGTAGAGGCAAAAACTTACCCACCTGCAACTAGGGTGTCTTGTTTTTTCTTTTGTCTGTCTGTCTTTTTTATTCCTCTCATACAAAACATCTTGATTGCAGTTTCCCTTCCCTACACTCCTCCCAGCCCCAGCTGCCACCGCCCCACCCCACCCCACCCCACCCCCGCCCCCCTGCTCCTGGAATTCTCCTCCTCTGTCCTGTTTCCCTTCAGAAAAGAGCAGGCTTCCCAGGGATATAAGCGAACACAGTATAACAAGTTACAATAGGACTAGGCACAAATCAGCATCTTCTCAAAGCTGGGCAAGGAAACCCAATGAGGGAAAAGGTTCCCAAGAGAAGGCAAAAGGGTCAGGGGCACCCCCTCCTCCACTGTCAGGGTCACACATAAAGACCAAGCTAACCACTATAACATATTTGCAGAGGACCTAGCACAGACCCATGAGCCCTGCTTAGTAGAGATCTCCAAGGTGGCCTCTCTCTTCTCCTAATGTTTGGCTGTGAGTCGCTGCATCTGCTCTCATCAGTTGCTGAAGGAAGCCTCTCTGATGTCTTTTGAGCTAGGCACTGACGTACGAGCACAGCAGAATATCATTAGGAGTCATCTTATTGATTTATTTGTTTCTATCCTAAGTCTTCAAGCTATCCAGCCTGTGGTTCCCATCACCTAGGCCGTGTCGGGCGAAAGGGCGTGTCCCTTTCATAGCATGGGTCTCCACTTGGACCAGTCATGCACTGATTGGACACCCGACAAGTTCTGCACCTCCATTGCCCTAGCACAACTTGCAGGCCAAAAAGATTGTAGTTCAAAGATTTTGCAGCCGGGGAATCCTGCTTTTCGGAAGGGCCTGGCCTATTTTTGTGAATGTTATATCCTTGGTATTTACAGCTGCCTGATGCACAGTAGGTGCTCAAACATTGCTTAAGTGTATGAGTGAGGCATGAGTGGCTGGCACATCCCACTACAGACAAAGATGGACCAAAAGCTACAGAAAACAAAAGACTTGTGGATAAAAGAAACAGCTGGAAAAACAAGCTAGACCCTAGAAGGTGCCACCACCACAGCATGCAGCACAGACATGGCACAGCCCACAGTATACCAAGTGGCCTTTGAGAGAAAGGTGCCAACATCTGGAAACACCAATGTCTAACTCTGACTCTTGAAGATCAAAACATACTGGTACAAACTAACTACAAGAAAATCGCTTTTTTCCCCCTAATAAATTTCTTGTGTTTGCTTATCTTTACAATGAGAACTCCATAAGGACGTCTGTGCTGTGCACCGAGTGCTTAGGAAAGCCAACTTTGTACACTCAGGGAGGATGGCAGAGAGAGCCAGAGCATATCCTCACGGTCTAAAGCCATTTGTGTGATGCAATGTAACAAAGCTTGGTTTTTCTCGGTTTCAAAGTCAACTACATAATCAGGGGTCCCATGCAGCTAAAGACTTGTAAACACCATGTCTCAATATCTTGTTCTCCATTGCATGAAAAGTTTTAAAGGGAATAAATGAAAGAAAAGTATCTGCTCTGAATGTTATGTAATTACAATTTTCATTTAGTGGACAATTTCTTCTAGGATTCTGAGATTTCTAGTATATAACAACAACAGCAACAAACCCTACATGAGGTAAAAAGTAAATGTTATAATCACCAATTCATTCAATAGTCACTAAGTGACAGACAGTGCTCCAAATCCTGAGAATGAAATGTGAATGACAGTCCTTGCCTTTATGAAGCTTAATTATAAATAATAAATGCATTATTTTTTTAAACAAGACTGCTATAGGGCTACGTGGATGGACCTGCTATTTGGCTTATGTCTCAGGAACTAGCTGAGCCTCAGGAGGAAAGAAAACGTGACTTAGGCACAGGAAACATCAATGGGCCAAGAAACACCCAGAAAGAATTTCCTTTAGTTGCAGTTCTGCGACAGCCTTCAGAATGCCATAGTCACTTAAAATCACCTCTGCAAAGAATGCTTGTTTTATTTCAAATTATTTTGGAAGGAAGATTTCAGATAAATGGTATACCTTTAGAAGTGAAAGCACCACATTGGGGTACTTTAAATTCTGTGAACTTTCTCAAGCCACCAAAACCTTTCACTGGCACAGTTTTTCTTCAGGTAAGTGTCCTCTTTTTTTTCTTTTTTCTTTTTTTTTAATTTTTTATTATTAATTTATTCTTGTTACATCTCAATGGTTATCCCATCCCTTGTGTCCTCCCATTCTTCCCTCCCTCCCCTTTTCCCCTTATTCCCCTCCCCTATGACTGTTCCTGAGGGGGATTACCTCCCCCTGTATATGCTCATAGGGTATCAGGTCTCTTCTCGGTAACCTGCTGTCCTTCCTCTGAGTGCCATCAGGTCTCCCCCTCCAGGGGACATGGTCAAATGTGAGGCACCAGAGTATGGTCAAATGTGAGGCACCAGAGTACGTGAGAAAGTCATATCCCACTCTCCACTCAACTGTGGAGCATGTTCTGACCATTGGTTAGATCTGGGTAGGGGTTTAAAGTTTACTGCCTGTATTGTCCTTGGCTGGTGCCTTAGTTTGAGTGGGACCCCTGGGCCCAAATCTGCCTATCATAATGTTCTACTTGTAGGTTTCTAGGACCCTCTGGATCTTCTATTTTGCCATTCTCCCATGCTTCTCTCATCAAGTGACACCACATGCTGGCGAGGATGTGGAGAAAGAGGAACACTCCTTCATTGCTGGTGGGAATGCAAACTAGTACAGCCACTTTGGAAATCTATCTGGTGCTATCTCAGAAAAATGGGAATAGGGCTTCCTCAAGACCCAGCTATTCCACTCCTTGGAATATACCCAGAAGATGCTCCAGCACACAACAAGAAAATTTGCTCAACCATGTTCATAGCAGCCTTATTCATAATAGCCAGAACATGGAAACAGCCTAAGTGTCCCTCAGTAGAAGAATGGATAAAGAAACTGTGGTACATATACACTATGGAATACTACTCAGCTATTAAAAAGAAGGAATTCCCAAAATTTGTGGATAAATGGATTGAGCTAGAAATGGTCATAATGAGTGAGTTAACCCAGAAGCAGAAAGACTCAAATGGTATATTCTCACTTATATCTGCATACTAGCCCAAGGGGCATGTCCCACAAAAGCCTTCACTTGCCAGGAGACAGAGGGGAGGACATCCTATTGGGACTCTAGATGAAAGTGTCCTCTTTCACGCACTCACTTACATCACTTCACAAACTACAACTACTTACAAAGAAATAAGAATGGCCGCTTACTGTTTAAAGGCTCCCAGCTCTTTGTGGAGCATGTCCTCCGGTCCCCTTGGCTTCTCCCCTCTCCCCACCCAATTCACTGACCACCTAGAAAGGCCAGTGTCCTGAAACCTGTTCTCTTCTCCCCATCCTCTCCCCAGGCGCACAACCAAGCTGGACATCTGGGAACACCAAGGCCACAAGTGGAGCTGTGAGGTCAGAAGCAATGTTCTGCCACAAATTCTCTCCTAGGAACAGCAGACTCAGGTCCACACTGTCAAGGAAGGCAGCACTACTGCCCCTGTATGTGGATAATATGAGGATTTCTTACTAGCTTGGGTCTCTGATGATTTAAGAATTATCTCAAAACAAAACTAAACAGAACAAACATCTGAGCAAATACAGCCCCTTCTTATTTATTGGCATTTCTCACTTATTATTTCAGATCTCCTGGTCTAATATTATTCTACATTAAGCCCCTGATTTAAGTTTCATTTAAATTTCCTTCCTTTAAATACATATCTCTCCTCATTTGAATTCTCTAGAGTTCTCAGCAAAGAAGTAGGAGTTTAGTGTAAACTTTTCCTATTTGCATTAAATAATTGGATATCTTGCCTAAGCTTAATGAAACAAACACCAGTTGGTGCTGCCCTATACCTCAAGCCCCAGAAACTTAGCTCTTTTTCTCTGCATATTCTCAATCAGGTGAGAGACTTAAGATATACCAGCAAAAAGACTTTCTAAAAACCAGCCAAATCTCTTATAATGCCTCTTTTAAATAAAACCAAAAGAAAAGAAATATTCATTACATTCAACTCATACATCTGGTGTTTAAAAAAATATATACATCCACTTCTCTATAACACGGTCCCAGGGCAAAAATCACCCAGCTTTACTGCCTTCTGAAGAACTTGAAGGCTTTAAGAGAAGTGGAGAGGGAACTTTAAGAGCAGCTTTAGCCGGGCGTCTCTCTATGTCAAGTCCCACCACGCCCCGTGAGGGAGGCATCACTCCTACTACTTTTAATAAAAGAAAAGCTCAAGAAAAGCACCAGAGGCAGGAAAGACTGGGTCCGACTGCCAAAGCCACGCTTCTTAAACACCCTGAAAGCTGGCTCCGTCCTGGAGTGTGGTGTGTGCCCCTGTAAGCCCAGCCACCCGGAGCTGGAAGCTCAAGACCTTGGCTGGTTACAGAAGGAGCTCAAAGCCAGGCTTTGCAGTTAGTGAGATCTTTCCTCAAAATGAGAAATACGAGGGGTTGGGATAGACCTCAGACGAATGAAGAGTGTTTGCCGACCAAGCCGAGGTCCTAGGTTCAGGGTGAAGGGGTACAAACAAGGGCCCGGCTGAAATGAGTTTCTATTGTATCGCCTCCCCCGATAGTCAAGTAAGAACAGAAAGTTAAGTCCTTTATTATTCAGACTTATTTTGAAAGATACACCTTTATGTATTTTCCCAACATCAAATGTACTTCACTGGTAGCACAATGAGGTCTGGCTCTTGACAGCACCAAACTTCCTGCTCATTTGCTCATTCCCACATAGTCAAATTTGTCTTTATATAGGTAGACACATAAGTAATTCTATGTAACTCCAACTTAGGAAAATATAACAATATATAAGGCATTATACTTGTGGGATAAACTGGATAAGAACCTCAGATAATGGGTGAAAATAAATAGAAAAGTGCAATTGTTAGAGATAAAGTGATTTGACTAAATGATTTCTCTAAAATTGAACTCCGACCACTACACAAAGACAAGGCATACAACATGCTGCAGTGCAGCTGACTCCCAAACACTGAAGCACAGAGCGACGACAACCCCAAAGGTCACTTTTAATAGTTAGAATAAATCTCATTTTAATGCATCATATTTTGTTAGAACATGCTGAAATAGCACTGAAAAATCTGTTTCCCATCCACTTTTAAGACAGAAAAGCTGAGCTGGGTAATTCAATGAACTAATTATTAGACTATTAAAAATAATGACAGAACAAGCATATAGTTTTCCATTTATTAGACTTTACAAAAATAAAAATATAGCAAGCTTAGCGCTCAACTCAAACTACTTCAAATCTTGGACAGAAATGTATATGGATGAATATTACAAAATTACTACATGTACATGAATATACATTAATATAGGTCTGCTAAATTCATACAAAGTATATGTGTGACAGACAGAAGTGGCATTTTTATTCTGCTTAGTTTGTGTCAAGTAAAGATCTAGGCACTTGTCACATGTGAGCATTTCCATTTTCGTAACAGCTATGAGCAGACTGGCAAGGAGAAAGAGAGACAGAGACAGAGAGACAGAGGAGAGAGACAGAGACAGAGACAGAGGAGAGAGACAGAGGAGAGAGTACCAATGTGCAACCAGCACTGAGACCAGTTCTAGAGGAATCAAGAGAACATTTATCTGGCCCTCTGTGTCTGGATGTGTTATTTCAACAGGCACTCTGACGTGAACGGCCAAGTTTCTTTCTGCTGTTTCTGGCTCTTTCATGTCCTCCCATAGAGGCCCTCAGAGTAAAAGCTTGGTCTCCACAGTATGATCGCAGACGGTGGTAACTCTAAGAGTCACCACAATGTGATCCAGGGCATCATAATAGTCGAAATACAGCTGGATAACTGTAGGGCAGACAAAGACACCATGAACCTGCACTGAACCAAGACTTCAGCAGCCCTGCCTTATGGGCATTGTGGAGACATAGAACCTGTATTAATCAGCTCTATTAAGTGGCTTGCTAACTGCATGGATGCCCCTGCCCTTGCATCTGGCCCACAGCTTCCTCACTGGATGGTACAGCTTCCTCACTGGACGGCTACTTCTGCTGGAAGAAGGGGAACCAGGGTAAATGTGATCACCTCTGGGGATATCACTTTCATATCACTGTCCCCACTAGACAAATGTCAAGCCCTCGGGCACGGCTGTGACAGAGAGGGGCAGTGTGAACAGTGGGCAAATGACAATGACATGACAGTGCCCTGAGAAATGCTGGAGCTGCTCCTAACACTGAGCTCTTCAGAGAAGCTAGATACACTAACACATATGGAACAGGCGTGTGCCTTTTGTATGGTTTTGTACTTCCCTTTCTTTTTTCATAAAATATACGTTTTGCCAGGACAAGGATGATGTGAAAGCATGCCACTGCTAAGGCTCGGGAGCACAGCCAACGCTTCATTTCTATTTAAAAGGACCTTCCAGCTTGCAGTGAGGTGCAACCTCTCCCTCTCCAGCTGCAGTCGCCTCTCTGCTGCAGAGCTGGCAGGGGTATGGTGGACCACACACTCATTTAGTCTGAGCCCACCCTTCTCTGTGGGAGATGCTCAAGATGAAAGCACCATGCACTCTTCCAGCCAGCCCAGAGCCAGCATCCATAGAGAAGGATGGCTGCACAAACCCCTTTTCCTCCTTTTTCAATCAATTACTCTCTGGATTTCTAACCTTGTGAGTCACAGGCTGAGTTAACGTGACTGACACAAGAAGGTTAATGACTGTTGTTTATAAACTGCTTGTGCTGCGGAGGTCACTGTGCTGCTTCTCTGGGTTCCTGCTGAGAACCTTGATTTTACCTTTTTTCCTAGTCCCTTGTTTGGTACAGCTTTGCCAACCCATTATTTTGTAACCCTTATTAAGAGTAAAACAACTTATACTATCTTAACTGCATTCAGTATAAATAATACATAGCTGGTGTGTGTGTGTGTGTGTGTGTGCGCGCGCGCGCGCGCACGCGGCAAACAAAGGCAAACATAATCTAGCAGCCTTGGTCTGTACGTGGGAAGCTGTTCAACAACAACTTCTAACAAATAAAGTCCCTATTTTCTTCCACTTCCTATTGGATTGTCTGCTATCACAGGTGCTTGCCACCTTCTTTTCCATTCCCTGTTCCCGGTTCAATCAAGCTGCCATATACCCCAACAGCGACAGGCCCCTTCGCTGTTTTCTTCTCTCATCATCACCTGTCTCCATTCTCAACACTAGTACTGTGTTTTTTCACTGCAGTTTAACAATACAGACCCTGTAACTGGCTCAGCCAGGCCAGGCACACCAGGTAAACACTGTGGACAGTTTCCTTGGCCCACCCTAGCCCTTTGTTAAGAGTTGAGGCTTTGAAACGCACACGGCTTCTCCATGTTCTCCTGTGCATGTTCTCAGGGCTTCTCTTCAATGACAAGACGCCTGAACATCCACACCCACAAGTCACCGGCTGATCTGCACAGCTGCTTCTCTTCCTCTCAGGAGGAGTCTCTGCTGTCGTCCTTTTTTATTCTTCTTCCAGGATGAACTGCTGTGTTGGGTGCTTAGCTTATCTGCTTACCAGCCCTCTTCCACTCTGCTTCATGCTGGGGCTTTCTCAACTGTTAGTGCTCTGCTGGTGGGTCCTGGGAGACTCTCCAACAGGGAGCGCCAGAGGGCAACCGCAAGACTGAAGGAGACCTGGTGGCTTTGCTGCTATCCTGCCACAGCAGCTGGATCCAGAGGCTAGTTTATTCAAACTTGCAAGATCAATAATCTCCTAGAGTGTCACTCTAGTTTCATTAGTCCCACCCACTGGCACCCTACTCAAATCATGGGGCCTCTCTACCAGCTCAGAAACACCAGCACGAGAAGGTGTCACCACTTCAGAGGCTTCTGTCGCCATGTCCAAGCTCCACGTCTTTCCATAGCTCCCAAGGCTGAGGGCAGGGACCTCTCCATGCCAGCTCTGCCCTCAGATGCCTTGTACACAGTCCTCCGGCAAGGCCAGGGAGTCCAGAATAGTTCAAGTTAGAATATAGTGAATATACGTCATACATCACATCCCAAAGATATGACATGAAAAAAAAGGATATAACATGCCTCTTCCATAAGTTTTATATCGAGTACATACTGGAGATACATTAAAAAATAAATAGAATCATTTCTAGAGATTTCATTATAATTTAGACAGTTACTAGGAAGTTAACTACATAGATGGCTCATTTTGTATCTCTGGTAAACAGAACTGCATTAGGATTAGTGGATTTTGTTTCTTTGGTTTTGACTTTCAAATGCCTCATGAACAATCCTTACATGAAATTTCTCTGTAAAAATAAGCAGTATGCTTTGTCTCCTTAAATAGATCCTACCTACTAGGTGTTTATATTCATAAACTTGCTAAGTCCTCACAGTTGGGAAGAGCTCAGGAGAGCCCTAAGGAAAGCTGTCATTTAATTATCACCTCTCCTCCAACTCTCCCTTTGTCTTCTTCTAGAACTGAGGCTATCTTATCACATACAATATGCACAGGGACCTAAGAAATCAGGATACAGACTGACGCTGGCTACTGCAACGAGTATGCTTCTCCTTATTTTCATGGCTACTTCACTGGAAATATCTCAAGAGCCAAGAAACATATGCTTAGGTGTCACCAGACAACAGTCCTGCAGCCTCATGTGTCCCACAGCCCATCTCCTCACACCACACCCACCGGAACCAGCTGACAGAGATGGACACCGAGCATCCTTTCAGGAGCATCCCTGAAACTGAGTTCACCTCTGTGCATTCTTGTGCTACATTAAAACCAGCCTCCTGGCCCATACCCATTATCAGGCTCTTTGAAGAAAAACTAATTGGAAATTAGATAGGAATTGAAAGGAGAAAAAGGAAAACAAAACAACAATAACAACAAAAAAGAGGTGACAACCCTCCAACTCACTTCAAATCTTTCAACTTCTAATTTTTTTATCATAGCTCTACATTTTAACAGTTACTTAAAGAACTTTAGAATAAAGTTAATAAATTAAAAGCTAGAGTACAGGTGGCAGGTGTGGTGGCACAAGCCCCTGTAATTCTAAAAATGGGAGGCAGAGGCAGAAGCAAGAGATTCAGGAACTTGAATATAGCCTGGACTAAATAAGAAAATCCTGAATAAAACAACAAAGATAAAGACTGGATGAGGTGATCTGGCAACAGGGCTGGGCTGGGCTGAACACTAATGATAATGAAAATAATTTTTCTCTATCACCATTTTGTGATTGGCTACACATTCCAAGAAAGAAAAGTGTGGTCCATCAGAGCGCCTCTGTATTACAAGCATTGAGAAGTCATTGTGTGCACAGAGAAAACAACACAGACCACAATCACACAAAGGCAGAGTTCCGCAGGGACAGACAGTGTGCTCTAACATAGGGACACAGGACAACAAGCGAGGAAACCAAGGGCCTAATGAAGCTGTATAAGGAAACAGGACAAACCCTCTCCAAAGGAATGCACAAGGCAAAACTCATTCTGAATCCCTTTCAACAAAGGATAAGCAGCCTCTTAAGAATCAAATTCATATCATCAGCCGCGGCGCAATCACTGCTACTCACCAGCTAAGCACGCGCCTTATCTGTGTCAGTCTCTTCTGAAGAAAGATGGCCCCAAAAGTTTAACTTTGCAGCCTCTGGAAAAGTGAGAAGTGCCGACGAGGCTTATCTACCCCTCTACCCCTTAAGCTGACTGCCCCCTCCAGGAAAAGTCACCTAGGCAGCAGAGGAAACACGGTGGCCACTCCAGCACCGCTGGCCTACTCCACAACAGTCAACGTTCAAGCTTCTTTGACACTATCCATCAGCCAACAATTTGTTCCTTGGCAGATGTCTTATTTCTAGTAATCCCTCTGAAACCATGGTTTAAAAAAAACAACATTCTAATAAAAAATCATCGATCTGAATGAACACCACACCAAACCATATACTGGAATTCATTTTAATTTTCACCTCAAAACTGAAACGAGATGGAAGAAGTATGCAGATAAGAAGAAAGATCTGAAGGCGCGTGTGACCCCCTTACTGCTTCGTGACGGTAGCGCCAGCTCACGCCCTCCTCTGGGTTTCTCTCTTTCTCCATGACACTTCATTAATGTGTAACTGGCATGAAAAGCCGCACATATATAATGTGCACACTGCCATGGTTTGGAAATAGGTGAACACTCGTGAACACACACTACCATCGAGGCCGTTAGCACACCCATCCTCGTCCTAAGTCTTCCATTGCTGCTTTCTGATATTTATTTCTGATTGTGTGCATGCACCTATCTGTGGTATGTGCATGTGGATGCAGGTGTCCGCAGGTGTCGGATCCCGGAGCTGTGGTTACAGGCATTTGCCACCCAATTCACCTAAGTGCCAGGAACCAAAGTTGAATCTTCTACAAGAGCAGCATACCTTCTAAACCACTGGCCATCGCTCCAGTTCCTCCACTCTTATCAATACTGTTGCTGTCGTGTGTACAATTAATGCATAATCTAACCTCTTAATGGGTTTTAGTTTATAACACGCCATTGCCAGACCAGAAAAAAGAATCACATTATATCCTCACTTGACAATTTTCTCTGACTCAAAAGTGCAATTATAAACATATTTCATAAAGTAAAAAGTACCGTGCAGAATTCACATCAAACATTTTTTAAAAGGAAGTTGCCTGAATTATAGTACCCAACAAGTTTGGGGGGAGGGTTGCTTTTTGGCTTTTTTAAGTCTAATGTGTACATCCCACCATGCAGACAGGGACTCAACCTGCAGGAGATATGGTTTCACAGTTAGGTTCCTCTGAGCTTCTCATAAAACGTGATTTCAATATATTCTAACAAAAGACACCAGATCCATGTGCTGTTTTCACTTCCTACTCTGCTCACTGTGCTCTCTATAGTATGGATGATTTTTAACATATACGTCATTCTACATACATTTTTACATGTATAATACTGTCTACTAACATAATAGCCGCTATTTATGAAGAATCTTCTGATGGCAGGTACTTTAACAGGTTTATATACACAATTTCATTTATTCCTCATAAAAATTCCTCTCGGGAGTTGCATTCCCGTATCACATCTAAAGAAAATAAAGCTGGGAAAAGTTAAACAAATGGCTCAAAATTACATAGGTAAATATGTGTAGCTTTTACACTGAAGATTGATTTTTTCACAAAATGACACAGCAGTCACTATGCCATGACCATGACTATACGAAGCCAACACGTCAAGTAGGGCACTCCAGTACACCTTCAGTTCTTATTCTGAGATGGGCCTTAACTAGCTGTTCTTTCGCCCCTAGCACGAGCCTTCTTTCTGTCTGCAAAGCATTTGTCCAGGGCACTGTCATGTGGTTCTGACTTTAACTCTGCCCTCATGCACTGCAAAGGCAAGTGCAGTGATCAA
This sequence comes from Acomys russatus, assembly GCF_903995435.1. Taxonomy (NCBI): domain Eukaryota; kingdom Metazoa; phylum Chordata; class Mammalia; order Rodentia; family Muridae; genus Acomys; species Acomys russatus. The sequence continues at coordinate 9,452,482 of NC_067146.1, read as the reverse complement.
CCTCACATGTCAACAGGTGACGATAAGTGTTTACACCCCCTTTTCCACTCACAGATGCCTGAGGCAGAGGATTGCTAAAAACAAAACAAAACAAAACAAAACCTTCCAAAATACAACCCTGCATGTAAAATTCCACTAAGAAAACCATATAATGAAAAGTATAGTTAAATTACTGTGCCTAGAAGATACAGCGTGCATCATTACACAAAAACCGAAAGCCACTTACCCCTCAACAATGACTCAAACTGAAAAAGTAATAAATTAATGCAAAAGTTGCCTTTGAGAAGATCAGTGCCTAAGTGATCCCCCAAACTGAGTAGCTGGAGACTCTTCCAGACTCCTTCACAAAGCAGCAACACAACTGCTAAGGAAGAAAAGCAATCAGTGATGCTGGCATGAGAAAGACTGAGCTGGCCAGGTCTCTGAAACGGACCATTTGCTGCGGAGCAGCCTTTCAGGGAGAAAACACAGTGGAGTGTAACCAAGCAGGGCACAGGGCTGGAGATTAGCTGCACTAACAATATCTTGGGGCACGCTGCCTGTGTGTTACACACACTTAACATCCTAAAAACTTTAAATCAGCTAAGTAAACACCATCTACTTATACAAATAAAACTGTGTTTCCACGATGTTAACAACCATTTCTAAATTTCCACTCCATTTCAGGCCTGAGGAACTGAGCCTTTTTAATTATGCAATATTAGTCATTGACATAGTACTCAAATCCCACGCAGCACGAATCGTGTTAGCTAAACTAACAAAATGAATAATTTAGTTCTGGCCCAGCAGGAATCCACTATGCCACCTTCATTATTTACTTCACAATACCCATTTCTACCCTTTTTGAAATAACATCTGTAGGTATTCAAGATGAGCCCACTGGCTGCCTGTTTTAATTTTGATCCACATCCCAGGAAAATTAACGAGCATTCCATCAAAAAATTTTGGCTATCTCACAAGTAGCCCCTATTCTCATCATGACCTCCCTATTAAATGTTAATAATCACTAAGGAATAATATAATCAATATAATCACATTTCAGATAAAAACGCATAAGCTTAGCTACTGCCAAAGCACACACACAAGAACAATGCATCCCCTTGTCAATTAAATAGTCCCACTTTTTAGCATTTGAATTTTCTTTAAACCAATAGAAAGAGCCCTGTTTTCTTTTAGTAACAATGGGAGAGGAGTGATTTTAGACACAAAATGTCCCATCATTCCTTTCAGAGGAAGTAGGAGCTATGGCTTCTCACAGTAACTAATAGTATAAAGAAGAGCAAGAAACCAACGTGCTCACAGCGATCCAGAGCAAATTCTGCCACAGTGAGGAAGGCTTGAACCCAACCACTGTCCTGCTCTGCGAATATCACAAGTCCCCCTCCCCCTCGCGCTTCTTCCACAGTTCAAGAGGCCTGCCCAGCTTCAATTCGTGCAGAAGATAAACACTCTGCAGAGTCCAAAAGTGGTCCCTGAATGGGAGACTTTTGTTTTTACATCTAGCTAGAATGGTACCAACTCTTATGTATGTCCCAGTTAAAATAATCTGCTAAATAAATAATGATCAGGGAAGAAAAACTTGGGACTAAGTATACATTTCATTAAGATGTGTAGCAGATGTTATACAAACGACGAATATTCATTCCATCTGGCTTCTGCTGTAGTCCACTTTCTCTTTCCAGTAATTTCCAAATACCTCAACACAAGACGCTTGGGTTCTATAAAAATCTATGACACATTTGTGATGTAAACACTTTGTCATATTCTGTTCAGTTCAACACAACTAAGTTTGTTAATATATTTTGACAGACTTGCATAACATCCTAAAATGTTTTGAACAATGCAGTTTAGGCTGCAATGCAATATTAATGAGTGAATAATGTTCTTGAATATAAGGTTTAATATTTAATGATGTAGAGTGCTGCCTAGATTTGATGCAGAAGAAAAATGTGGTTTGAAATCACCGTAGTTATCAGGAGACATGAGAAAGAGACTACAGAAGTCAGGCAAACCTTTAACCTAAACTCAGAAATGGGGTCTCAGGAGTGGAATTGATGCTTCACCAACTGAATTTCTAGTACTTATCAATATTCACAGGTTCATTCCATTTATCAAGTGTCATTTATCAGAATTTTTAAATTGCTAGGAGCTCATATATCTGTGCCAAGAGGTGCGGGGGGAAAGGTTAGTGCAAAAATAGCACTGGGTAGGCTACAGTAAAACACATTTGGGAAAAATCTTCCAGTTGTAACAACATGTTGATTATTCCTCTTTTTTAAAATGTGTGAAGGTGTAATAAAGTACCAAGCTGAAATTGAATTACTTGTTGCCTCATCTTCTATGAGAAAATGCACTTAATCCTAAGTACCACTCCACAGAGGTGGTTCAGTATCTAAGCCCATAAATGGGTTATCTACACTCACTAGTAACCTTGTCTTGTCTGCAAACAATGGTGTATTTTAAAAGCAAGCTTAAGAACAAGAGCAGGGCTTATTGCAGTCAGTGAAGCAATACCTAGAGCTACAAAGCTATGAAGGGGACTTTGTAATATTCCTAAACAGACTGCTAATATTATTGTGAATTTTAAAATGGAACAGAAGAATAAATCCAATATTTATCTTCATTTCTACTTCACAATGGCATGCCAATAATCATAATGCATAACGTATCTGCATTTATCGCTATAACCTCTGAGACAATACCTTGCACGCATGATGGTGAAATAGTTTATACAAACCCTCACGTCACACAAATGAAGAAGAATCAATGTGCCACTTATTGAGCACCTACGAGGCTCCAGGAGGGCACTGCACACCACTGCTGCACTGCACTGCACACCACTGCTGCACTGCACTGCACACCACTGCTGCACTGCACACCACTGCTGCACTGCACACCACTGCTGTGCCAGTTATGAGTACAACACAGAGCATGAATGCAAAGACAACATCTGCATTGTGTCGCCTCGGTTTTATAATAAAGGAGGAAAAATGAGAACAAGTGTACAAATTAAATATTCTCTATTGTCTAAACTTTCATCCATGTCACATTTTAATAGTCTACAAAATAACTTTGTAATTAGAAAAGACAAGCTATCAGAGCTGACGCTCCGCTGTTTGCTTTGACCACACTTAGAAGAGGGCACAAACCATCCTAGTGAAACACAAATGGACTCTGCTACAACTACACTACCATTCCCTCCTTTATGTCGTGACAGTGACACAGTGCTGTGAGATTCAGCCATCCTACTTCACTTTAACCAGATCTGCAATTGTTAATTAGTCAAAATGCAGGGAGGGGGGTTAGGAGGGGGGGCGGTGGACGGTGGGATACTTCAAACTTTATGTTGGAAAAGCTTTAACAGGTTTTGTTTTGCTTTGTTGGTAGAAGTCCTGATTACATATAAGACATTAATTAGCACCACATTCTGTGCAAATCATTCTGTAAACCACTAAAAGAGCTAGGGTACATGCCCAGTAGAAATGATTCAGCTCCTCCAAAGCGCCAGGCTAGCTGTTCATATGGGGCCAAGGGTGCCTCTGTAAAGTACACAGATTCAGTAAAGTGTAAGTACATTTTTTGAGACAAGGTTTCTCTGTGTAGCCTTGGCTGTCCTGGACTCACTTTGTAGACCAGGCTGGCCTCAAACTCAAGAGAGATCCGCCTGCCTCTGCCTCCCTGCGTGCAGGGATTACAGGAGAGTGCCACAGCTCCCGGCTATGTAGTACATTTTATCCTCCCCAAACCAAAATTTTTTTCTCTGTGTGAGATGTACATGCAGACGTACACGTGTGGAGATCCAAGGTTGATGTTGAATGTCTTCCATGATCCCTTTGCATTTTATTACCTGCAGCGGCGTCTCTCACTGAACCCAGGGCTAGTCTGTCTGGCCAGCCCACCCCAAGGATCTGTTGTCTCCTCCAAAAGGTTAGGGTTACAGAAGGGGTCACCACGCCCTTGGCTTTATGTGGGTGCTGGGAATAAAACTGTAGTCCCCACAACTGCATTGTGAAGGCTTTATCCAATATGCCATCCCAACACCTGAAATCATTCTCAAATTTAGCAGCTTTTATGATGGCTCTCTACTATATACTAAGAAAGAACACAATGCCTGGAAAATGGCTGGAAGACACAGAAAACTAAGACTATACCCAGGAAACAGGAAGAGGTACTACACATAAGCTGTCTTATTTCTGTGGCGTTATTTTTATGAAATTAACTTGCATTTAAGTATAACATGTAAGGGCAGTACTAATAGAAATAAACCACAAACTATGCAATTTTACATTTTCTAAAAGCAGATTCAAAGAATAAAAAGAAGCTATTCACATTAATGTCTAATGTCTTCCTTAGCCTAATCTAGAAAATATATTGTCATTTCAACATATGACCAATGTGATAAACAGATTTTAAATCATTTTGTCATAACTCTGAAATCCATTAAGTTTACACTCTGAACAACGGCCCTACAAGCACATCATAGCATCAACGGGAGGCACCAACAGGACATGGTATATGTTAGAGATTTATCTTCCTAAACTTCATGAAAAAGTGTTCATTAAATACTCATCAGTTTCTACCTCAAGGATTACAGGTGCTCATTTATAAGATTTTTATTTAAAATTTAGCTACTATAAAGAAAAATGAAACCATGGAATTAGCAGATACAGGGATGGAAGTAGAAAACATTGTACTGAGTGAGGTGACCCGGGAAGACAACCGCCGCATACTCGCTCACCTGTGCTCCCTAGCTCAGAATCTATAGATGTGACAATATGACCAGGAACCACCCCATAAACCAGGAAAGGAAAAGGGGACCCCATGCAGGGGTTCAAGTTTCTCTAGGGACATAGTTGCAAAGAAGAGAAAATAGAAATAGGAGAGGGTTTTAACTGGGAAAGGGTAGAGAGGCCAACACAAGGGGAAAGAGGAGGAGGAAGATAAATAACACTCAGGTGCTTGAGAAAGCCATAAGGAGTCATTACAGGTGTGGTGGGGGAGAAAAACTTAAGTAAAGTTATATCACTTGGGGTGGTAATGACACTCTGAAGTACAATAAAACCAGTATCTATCCAGTAAGACCAGTACCAGGCATGAGAATCTCCTTTCCAGTGGTTGGTCAAGACCATCAAGAGACGCTCAAAACAAGACAGGAGGCTGCTGCTGCTGCTGCTAACGCTGCTGCTAACGCTGCCACCACCTCCCTTGCCTGCCTCCCAGAATCTAATAGTGAATCCCCATTGCTGATGGCACCATACACTTCAAATCTGGGACATGGCAGAACAGAGACGGCCCTGACCTGCAGGCCTTCTCCCTCAGGACTAACTTTCATAATAATGGAAGCCATTACACAAGCTGCCAAGGGAATAGCCCCCAACCACCCAGTTAGTGAAGTCACAGCACCTAGGGGAGCAGGCACTACCACCACTTTAGCAAACCAGCATACAGCCTAACTGTATTCTAAATATTTATACCCACAGGTCTCACTCCTTATCAGAGAACCTTCTTTTTGCAGCAGACTCAAACCATTACAGAAAGCCACATATAGTCAAAGGGTAGAGAAAAGAGACCATGGGAAGTCCAGTCCCAACTGATACACCCACAACACAACCCCAACAACTAAGGCTGAGAGGAAAAGGAGTAAAAATGCTTAGAGCCAGAAGATCAGGACATCTGCAGCAAGACAGCATCTTCCATAGAAGCCAAGGAAGTTGCCCCTATGAAACCCCAACAATATGGTTGTGTAAACAAGGCCTGAACAATGACCACACCAACTGACACGACAAGAAGGATGCAGGAAACCTCACAAGGCCCCACCCTCAGATATAGGGCTACAGGCGATGACTGCTAAGAGAAGAAAAACCAGTCTCCCCAGGGATGAACTCCCTACTTACTTATCCAATACCAAGTGGTCAGCACTAAAAACATAAACATATGAGCAACACTAAATGGACATGGCATGTTGCATTTACGTATGTGAAGTACACACACAAACGCACGCGCGCGCACACACACACACACACACACACACACACACACACACAAACGAAAAAAACCAACCTACGAATTTGAGAGAACAGGGGAGACACAGGAGATAGTATAGGGGAAGAAATAATATAAATATGTACTCAAATACGAAATTCTCAAAACAAAGTAGTAAAACCACAAAAGAAGTATAGCTCCAGAGAGCATCTTCCTCACCAGAAACCATTTCACTTAATCTCTATAGGACTCCCAATTAGCTTGCCCTTTGATGGCCTCAACCCAAGCATGATATTTACCATATGCACATAAATGTGATGGTGATGGCACAGACAAGGGTCTCATGAAGCTCAAACTGGCCTCCAACTCACTATATAGCTGAGGAAAACGTGAACTCCTCCTAACCCTCTGCTCTACGTCCAAGGCTTCCATTCTCAAACCTACATTATTGGTGTGCTAGGCAGTACTTTACTCCATCAACAGAGTAGGCCGGTTCTGCTACCCATCTGCACCTCCTTTCAGAGTGCCATATTATAAACAAGGGGACCTCCCCCACACAACACCACCCTACAGCAGCAGTGGCTCTGAGACTTTATGAAGGATACGTAACCTGCAAAAAGTCATGTTCTGAGCAAGGAAAGCCAAGAATGTAAGTGCACAAAAATCAATCATTTGGCACCAATACCAAATGTTAAGTTTTTATGGATAAATAGGAATCACTGTCTAACTAACAGCCAAGTTAATCTTAATGAGTAATAAATAATACTAAGGAACGAGTCATATCTTATTTCTCCTACTTGGTACTTTTAGAACTAGAAATGGGTCCATCTGAGGACAAAGAAAATCAATGGCCCCTGTAAAACAGAGAAGTTCATCTAGCTTTCCTGAGCTTGCTGTTCTGCATCCCAGGCACAGAGAGCTGCTCTGCAGGCCACAGGAACTGAAAGGGCAGAGAGAAGAGAATAAACAGGCTGCACAACAACTAGAGATGATTTCTGGAATTAATGGATGACATAAAGCCGGTACAGCCAGTCCTTAAAGTAGTCTTGAACAGAACCTCAAGGCAAGTGTGACTATTATTCTCCATCCTTTACATGGCAAGAAATCCATTATGTGAGCTCGGAATTAGTAACTCATAAAAGTCTGGAACTCAAGCCAACGTGGTGGTCCACAGCTGTAATCCCAGAACGTAGGGAGGCAGACACAGGTGGATCCCTGTGAGTTTGGAGCCAGCCTGGTCTAAAGCATACAAGGATGTTCAGAAAAACCCTTAACAACCCAGCAAACAACAACAACAAAGCAGGAACTTGAGGCGTAGGAATTTACCCCAGATACTCTTGACCATCACATTCAACTTGTCTTCAGGTCAGAGAGAAAAGACTGAATAACAATATACATTTTGCATGGGAGAAAAAATTAGTGCCAGGCACATTACCTTATCTTATTTAATCTGCATTTGAAATGAAGCTTTTCCCCTGAGGAAACTGAGGCAGCAAAGAGTCACCTACTCAAGATTTATATGACAAGCACGCAAAACAGATCTCTTCAACACCAAGACACAGCCTTAGCTGTGTTTCCTTTCCTTGTAATTTAGGTGAATCTCATAGGACAATAACTGTAAAGATCCATGATAATTTGGCTTTCCTGGTGCTAAAACTAATTTCATTTGTAGAGCATACAGTGAGTAAAGAGTTCTCTACAGGTGGACAAACAGAATAAAATTGGGCACCACCAAAACCCACTCACTTAAAAACACCATGACAAGCTTCAACGCTGCTCAATTTCTAATTCATTTTTAGCTTGACTTAATAGAATTAACTCAGAATGGGTGCATAATTTAAGTAAGCAGATTTATAAACTCTTTCTTTTCAAGCTGCAGAACCCTTACTAAAACTGTTCTACCATTTAATGTCATATAATAATGGCCACATCCTGAAGCCTCATGTACAATCCTATCAGCAGTCAATGTTGCAACGATATTAACTCACCATTCCTTTAAATAGCGACTGAGCAAGAATAAAGATGAAAATGGGTAAGGCTGTTGTACGTTTCATTACAGTTTCCAGGATGAAATGAAACGCCCATGCTATTGAAAAGGAAAGCATGCATTTGAGCTGCCAGGAGGTGCAGTATGTTTGGCAAGGAAATGGAGCAGAAAAAGATGTGTGAGACCATTGAGGTCAATCTGAATAGCTCATGTAAAACTAAATGAAAAAGAAAGTTAAGAAGATACACAGGTACAGATACACAAATAAAATAAATCACTGTGATTTACCTAGAGCAAGATAAATGATTTGGACAATATGCAGCCCGATTTGCAAAGACTACCAGTTGACGATAAGACTCCCACTCATTTTTTTAATTATTTATGTTTTAAGATTACAATAAAGTTACATCATTTCTCTCTTCCGTTTCCTCCCTACAAACCTTCCCATACAATCCTCCTTGTTCTCTTTCAGCTTCCAGGCCTCCTTTTCCATTACTCTCTGACTGTCAGAAGCTACACTCATGAAGTCTCCGCAGCATGGTGCCTGTTCATAGAATGAGTAAGGACAGCAGCGCACATGTGGAGGCCGCAGCCCACTCAAGAACTACAGGCCACTAAGGAACGCTGAGAGTGGGAGAAGAAGTTCCCCAGGGAAAAGAGCACCAACTGGTTATCCAATGCCAAATGGATTCCCACTATTCTTAAACATACCTTACAATGCATGTTCACTGGGCTAACCAAGTGCACAGTTGGCAAACATACTCCTGAAATAGCTAGAGACCTGTTTGCTTTGAAAATGGGCTTTCCCATGGCAAATTAACCTCTCTGCATCTGGGTCATCCCCATGAGAACTAGGACAAATGCCTGATTGTAAAAGCAGTTAGGAATACCAAGTCCTACCAGAGAGGACTTCCCCATGAGACAAGTAAAACTCAAAATGAAAGAACTGAGGATAACCTGCCACTGTGGAAAAGCACCGTACATATAGAAACGGGTTTTATTGTTTTCTGCACCCCAATTTATAGTTTTCGGGTCCACGTTAACATAGTCTTGAGTCCCACACCATGCTGAGGGGTAATGCTTTAGCTCATGCTCTGAACAAAGTCATGTGCTACCTTTGGCTGACAGCTCTCTAGCTCGCCTATTCAATCCCACGCATACACCTGCTGAGATAAACACAGGCTGAACAGGGTTGCCCTACACTGAACAGGAACATATGGCGTGATTTTTATAAGTCCATTTAACCTGAACCTTTTGATAAAACTGATGGTATCATTATGCAGACTACAAGAAGGTCAGTTCTAAGAATTCTGAAAGAGTCCTTAAATATATATACATATACATAGCTACAACTAATGAAAACAAAAGCTATGAATTTGACAAAGAACAAGGGAGGCTACATGGGAGGGCTTAGAGGGAAGAAAGAGAAGGGGTAAATGATGTAATTATTATTTCAAAAAATAAATGTATTTAAGTGAGTATCAAGACAGGAACTGAAAACATAAATATGAGAAAATTAAGCTAAAGAAATGGTCCACCCATGCTCAGTTATTAGGTAGAGAGAATGGGCCTAGGACCCATGTCTCTTCTGATTCCCAGTTCTGGGTGGGGTGTGCTTTGGGGATTGTTTTGTTAATGTAAAAAGGAAAGAGAAAATGAAGAGTGGAACCTGGAATCTTTAACACACTCCTGTGTCCTCTGTACTGAGAGCATCATGCAGTTAAGGGTGAAGACCACAGCCGCTCCCGGATGAACATGGGCAATAAACAGGATGTGTGCGTGTACACACGTACGTGCGTACGTGTGTGTGAGATGCAGTTAAGGGTGACGACCACGACCTCTCCTGGATGAACATGGGCAATAAACAGGATGTCTGCATGCGTGATGCATGCGTGTGTGCGTGGGTGTGTGCAGGTGCGTACGCATCAGCTATCCATTTGGAATGAGAAACAGTCCCTGGCCAGGGTGCTGGCCTGAGCCTACAAGCCCTGATGCTCAGGAGTGCTGAAGCAAGGGGACCACTTAAGCCAGGAACTGAAGGCAGTTCTGAGCAGCACAGCAGAACCCAAACAGAAAAACAAAGCAAAGCTTCAGTAAAAATATGTATGCTATTTACCAAATAATAAAATACTCTTTAAAAGAACTATGCTAATTACAAAAGGAATTTAAAAATCAGGTCAGTGTAGAAAACCAAGAAATGAAAAACAAATAAAGCCTCAACTATGTAACGTTTTTCTTTTCATGAATGTGTGAGTAGTATACATGGTATGTAAATGGGCATTCACATACGTATGGCTACACATGTGAGAGACATATCTCACATAGATGCACATATATGAAGCTGTCTATAACTACACATGGGTGTACACGCATGTGGGAACCCAGGTACTTTCCATGATCACATCTTACCTTATTTACTGATCCAGGGTCATTCAACTGAACTCAGAGCTCACCATACGGCTCGTCGGACTAGCCAGTATGCTCCGGGGAACCCACCTCAGCCTCCTAAGCACTGACTCACAGGTGCGCTGCCCGCCTGGCCAGCACTTGCACAGGTTCAGAGGCCCCAGCTCTGTCCTCACACTTGCTGCAAGTGCTTTAACATGTCCTCACCTCTGTAACATTTTAAGACTTCAGTTCCGTCACTCATTTTACTTGAGACTCACTTGTCATTTCAATTACTACGTATCCCTTGCTTTAACTTTTGTAATGAACAAAAGCAAACATGTTATCACTAAAAAGATGAAAGAGTGGCCAATTAAACATTCCACAATAAACTCCATATCTGCTACATACAGGACACTGCTTTACTTACAAAGCTCACAACTTCTCTGGATGCTTTTATTTATATATTTATATTTATATAAAAACCTGTTTTATTTCTTCTCTGACACTTGTTCATAATGAAGAATCACACAAACTGCAGACAGAGCATAGTGTTGATCAGCTAACTAACATCAAGCCAGATATGTTGGTGACATTAAGAATACGAGGCTCACTCTGACACAACTGGAGTCTTAGCAGCCACGTGTGATGTCACACCTATTACTTACCTGCTACCTCTCCACAGCTAGACACAGTTCTCCTTGAATATATGTATAAATTTAATGATAATGCATGGTGCATATATTTATAATAGTGAAACACTGTGAGCCACTTATTTAGAAGTCTGAACATCTAAATGTGAACTATCACCAAGTCGTGTACAGACAACACAAAAATGATCTATCTTAAGATCAGCTCCAGTGACAAAATACAAGTTCAGCGACGTTTTTCCCAGTACACAGAGGCCTGTGTGTCAAATGTTTATATAGAGAAGTTTTGTGTCAACAGTGGTATTATAAGAGCTTTGTATTTATTGTCTTTAGGGGTGTTTCTCAAATATTTTATGTAGTATGCATTATTTTTACAATTGATAAGATAACTCATTCCTAGACGTGCCTTAGGATGTTCAGTATGAAGTATAGATATCATTGGATACTAGGGAGATAGAACAAGAAGACGCAGACAGAGTCACAGTCAGGACTTCATGGCGGGCTAACACGAGGGAGCATGTGAAAGCAGACTGCATGTAGACCCACCAGCTCTGCCAGGGTCTTTCAAAACTGTCTTCTTGCTCTTGATGTCCTTCTGAACTCACATCACCACATGTGGGACCTCTAGGCTGGGCAGTGAACAGTTATAAATCTTGGTTTTTGTTTGAGCTCTACCTTTTGGGATGCTTACTTCCTGTTACCCTAGCAAGCAGGGATAGGCTAATAAGGAAGCAATGCCTGAAGCTGGGGGCAGTGGGCAGAAAGGCTACAGGAACACAACGGCTGTCCCTGATGCCATGGTCCTCCATGCAAGGGGCTGGAGGGCAAAGACAGATTTGCTGTTCTCTGCATCTCCTTGTGGGATCCTTGCTACATGGCGAACCTCTTCAGGACCCCGTGATATAATTCACAAATACTATCCTTTGAGGATTTATCTACTTGCACTTCCAGTAGACAGTAGAAACTGTCCTCTGCTCCATTATGCCTTCCTGGAATTGCTAGCTGGTTTCTCAGCCCACATCAGACATCCTATAAACAGGACTGTTACATTCAATCCTGGAGTCAGATCCAAGCATCCTCTTTCTCTCTGAGCCTATTAACATGATGTTCCACAGGCTGAGTCTCCTTTAATTTGCCATTTGCCAGAGAAGGTCTCCAGGCGTGAGTCCTGGCTGCTGTGCTGGGCGTCACTGTCTACATGTAGAAGAGCAGGCATCCCAATGAGGGAAGACAATTGATTCTGCTTGTTTTGTTTGTTTTCCTAATGTTGGGAAAAAAAAAAAAAAGGGAGGAAGAGCACATGCATAGCTCCACACAGTAAAAAGCAATGTTTGAGTGATCAAAATGTCAACTAAAGAGAATTGGCATCCTTTGACATTTTGCCATTAGTCATACAGTAAATGACAGCTGTCTTGCAGGGAAGTGGTGGTACATGCCTTTAATCCCAGCACGTGGAAGGCAGAGGCTGGAGGATCTCTATGAGTTCCAGGACTGCCTGGTCCACAGACTGAGTTTCAGGACAGCCAGGCCTACACAAAGAAACCTTGTTTCAAAACAAAACAAAAAGGAGAGCTGTCTCTAAGCATGGAACTGTCACCACATGCACCCGGCCTGAGATAATTGGACTATCAATGCATTGGGGGGGGGGGGGGGGGCGGTCAATTCAAGCCTGAAAAAAATTAGACTATCAATGGATTTGGGGGATGTCAATGCAAGAAAAATGAGTTATTTCAGACATAAATATATACAAAAGCTAAAAGGATTCAAAGTTGGTAGTGAGAGTATGCACATCTGTCACAGCAGTGCTAAGGGTACTTTTAACAAAAAGAAAAGCCCTTCATAACCTCTGAGTCTTTCAAAATCAGAATATGTTAAATACATGCAGATAATACCACAGAACAATTAAAAACTGCCAGAGAGAAATTTAAATGACCACCACCATACAGAATGTGATCTTTCCCTTTTATCCTCTCCCTAGGCTTGTGTCAGTAAAGTAGAATAAACATGTTATTAAAAGAGAATCAATAGGAGGCTTTAAAATATACAGTACCACAGAAGGTCAGGCCCCGGTATTGATTTTAATATAACATTTTTGGTTCAGCTTCCCAAAGGGTTCTTTTCTAATATTGTTCTTCATTTTTCTTTCACTTTGTTCCCTGACTGCTGAATTTGTTGTTCCTATCTGCAGAAAGCTATCTAAGGCTGAGTTTGCTGAGTGTGAGTCAGTCCTGTGACAAGCTGCTGGAAAAATGAAGAAAAAAAGAAAAAAATCGGCTCCCTCCCACAAACAACAAAGGTATTTAAAGGGAGAGAGTGGGGGCCAAGCACAAGAAGGCATGGAGCACAGCCCAGCCATCAAGTCGCACACAGGGCGGCTGTGGGTGGGCACTGCCTCTCCTAGAGCCTTGGAGGAAGACTGCATGCAGAAGCCAGAGAGGGCAGGATAAAGAAGAAAACAACATCTTCCAAGTTGCAGCAAAAACTTTTAGCAAGGCAACCAAAGGACACAGAGATGTGCAATACAACGCCAAGCTCCTCTCGGCCTGAAAGCCCCCGTGCTGAGGGAAGAGCTGGAGTCCCTTTGTCCAAGCCCACAGAGACAAATTAGAACTACATGCCCAGCCAGAAAAGACAGTTCCTGACATCGCTCCAGCTTGTGAGGATTCAAAACCTGCATAAAGAACACTTTGCACAGTCTACATTGTATGTTTTACGCAGAGTTACAGAGTTAGAATAGGCTTGGGGCCAAAACTTAAGTCCAAAAACAAAAACAATAAAAGGGTATATCCTCATTCTGTTAGGTTTCAAGTGTTTACTAAAAAAAAAAAAAAAAGAAAGAAAGAAACAAAACAGGCTTGAAAACGGCTCATGCATGAAGTGCTTGCTAACTGCTGTGAAACATGAGGGCCTGAGTGCAGATGCCCAGCGCCCAGGTAAGAAAGAGCCGAGCACAGCGGTGTGTCTGTGCCCAGAGCTGGGCTTGCTGGCCAGCCAGCTTAGAAGAAACAGCAAAGTTAACCACAACAAAGTTTCACCATAATTGAGCAAATATCTTTAGATATCTCCCAAATGACAGACGATCAATTTTGTCGACAAAAACAATAAACAAACGCAGTGCCACAAATACACATAAAGCAAAAACTGGGGAGCCTAAGGAAGATGACAGCAGGACAGGAAGCTGGGACAGTGATGGCCAAAGCCTCCCTATACAGTTGAGAAAGGGGAGCCCACCACGCAAACCAGGGGATCCAAGTATTCTGAGCAGTAAGTAAGAATACTTGCACACACAAGGCTACCATCAGACATGGCTGGAGTGTTCAAGGAGAGAGCGGGGATAAAGGCAGGCTGAGCCAAAATGCCAAAGACAATTCTTTAGGATAGTGGCTGTGTGTAAAAGTGTCATGGCTAGCCTCTATCTGCTCAATGGCAGGACCCTACACGCTGTGACAACCTCAAAGGACTACTCAAAAGTCCCTGGAGAAAGGGAATGAGATCCCCCCTTAGTGAGACACAGGCAGGATAACAATGGTGAGAGATGGAAGTGTAGTGTATTTGAAAGTGCACGTTTCAGGGCTCAGTTAATTAGAAAGAGGATGCAAGGACATAAAGCAGGAAGAGGGAGTCAAGAATAATTAGTAATCAAAATGCTTTTTGTTAAACTAACATTATTCATATTTTCATCAGCTGGAAGAAAGCTTTCTAAGACAAACCTCAAGTTTTTACAAAGACTCACTTGCATAATAGTTTGGGCTTCTTTTAATTCTATAAAAACAGAACTGCACAGTTGAAAGATATATTTATAAAGAAATGCACAGTTTCCAACAAAGTCTACAGAAATATTAATCTTTACCATTTTGACAGTATTGTGACAGTTTCATTTCAAAATATAGTCACGTGAGTTTTTTTTTAAAAAAGACACAGAAAAAGTCCTTCTCTTGGCAAGTCTTTTAGAACTAAATCCCTTATTTCTTGAGCTCCATAACCAGCAGAGCTGGTCACACTCCACCCTGCAACTGTAACCCTTTAGCACACCACCTCAAGGGAAGCCAAGGAGGAGCATGCAGACAAACAGCCCACAGGAAGCATCCCTGTGCAACCAGACACCAAGCCAGCGTCGGTAGCACAGTCCAGTGCAGTAAGGATGGGGTCCAGCCTACCTCTCCCCTCCTTGGCAACTTGACTATTTGGCAAATGAGCCCTATGCTTTAGTCATTTCATCCACAAAGTAGGGAGACCAACAAGTCAGAATCAGCCTCATAGGAATACAAGGACAGGACAATCAGCAGTAATACGAAGTGTTTGGAAAAGCACAGTGTCTGAAACTGTGAGCCTACCGTTCCACATGATTAGCGAGCATCTTCTTCATTTGTTTTCTTCTGAAATACAGTCTCACTGTGTAACCCTAGCTGGCCTTGAATTTGCGATCCTCATACCTCCAATACTAAGATTACAGGCAGGTATCAACCGGCCATGTTTGTCTGGGAATATTCTTAAATGGTGTTTATTATCCAAGTTAAAGTCTGCCTAGGATCTCTACAGAGTGAGTGGAGAGAACACCTGCTTATATAACATCAACCTATTTAACCATAAGACTCGTGAGTGGTTTTTATGGGAGAACAAGAAGGCAGTGAAGATGAGGAGTATTTCCTTGGTACATTTTTCTACAAACCAATATTATCTATGTTTTCAGGACTTTGAGAAATGACCTTTCTTAGTCAAAGCAATTTGGTTCCATAGAAATAATAAGAGTCACAGAAATTCAGTTGGATAATGGCTTTTTAATTAATAGACATTTTTCACATCAAATTGGTGATTTCAGTGATGGGGGGGGACGACTGTTTTGATGTGGTTTGGTTTTAATCCATCAACTCCACCAGGGAGGCAAAGTGAAATGAAGTTCTTGGTTTTTAAGAGACTCATGTTTTGATAGAATCCGCAATCTCTAAATAGAGAAGCTAGGAAATAGGAACTCTAAGTGGTACGCTGGAACCTGAATTTAACTTGTTAGTTGAAATATTTACATGGCTAACGTTCATTTTTCTACTTTATACTTGACACTAAAACCATTTTAATGAGGCAAGTTGAAAAACTCCCCAAATGAAATAAATAGCTGATGCCTGGAGGCTCTAGATAGTTTACGTAGAAGGAAGCAGTTGTAAATAGTGTATAACTAATAAATTGTTCTCGTGGTGGCTACACACACTTTGATGGAGGGATTCAAAGGCAAACTGCCCCAGCAGCTAACTTTTTAAGCCTATGAGCTCTGTGTGACAGCTCTGACTTTTTCATGAAGGGCAAACACACAGTAGAGACAAGCCAGCAGCCCAACACAGCCATCACCATCCAACACAAAACAGGAAGCCATCTGAGCTTTTCTTTAACTCCTTCCATGTCCTGCCAAAGTCTAAGGATGAATATAAGGAGAAATAAAAGCAAGATGATTTCCCCTTGGCAACCATGGAAGAAAATAACCATCACGCCTCTATCAGTCCTGTTTCCTGAGGTGTGGCGGCCTCCAAGCTCTGCACTCTGTACATGAGCACAGCTCTGACCAGAAGTAGATGATGATGAAGTTCACAAAGCAGCGGGCTGGCTCCTTCAGCATCTTCTCCACTGCGCTATCTAGAAAACAGTCCCAATACTAAGTTAGAGAGAACTATCAAGAAATTGCCATTACTAAAGGAATTCACACAAACAAGCAGAGAATAGTGACTTTCAAGACTAGTTTTCAAAGATGAGGGAAGCAATCACTACTTAAGACATAAGGGAAAAGTCAGTGTTGAGAAATAAGCCTAAGGTGAGATGAAATTCACATGTGATTCACAGCTATGTCACTTGAACTCCTTTTCCACTCAGGGCACAGCTGACAAAATAAAATAAAATAAAAATAAAAAGATCAAAAAAGGAAACGGGGAAGACGTTGGCCCTCTCTGAACATCTCTCCAGAGTGATCAGCCTCTACCAAAGATGGCAAACTTTTTGACACTTTTTTAAAAAAATAAATGTAGTTTTTATTTTTACTTCTTTTAACTTTTGGTTGATTCTTTTTGAGTTTCACATCATGCAGCCTAGTCCCACTTATCACTCCATCCCCTCATATCCACTCTTTACCCCTGCAGCCTCCTCCCCCAAATAAATCACACACACACAAACAAACAAAACAAAAAACCAAATCAGAGAAAATAACTCATCATGGAAGCTGTAGTGTGTCACAGTGTGTCCCACAGTATATCCCTCTGTCCACACAACTTCACTTGCAAATGTTCATTGCAATGAGTCACTGGCCTGGTTTGGAATCTCTGGCTTCTGTGGCACCATCAATATTGGATCCTCATCGGGACTCCTCCTGGTTATCCCACTGTTGCCCTGTGTCATGGAGACCCTGCAGCTTTGGATCAGCAGGACTGGTTCCAACCATTCACAGATGATATAGATTTTGGGGTGGGCCAAGTCAGAGCTCTGGATCTGGGCCTGAGCGGTAGCTGACTGGTCAGCTCACCAGCTTCCCCTTCTCCACACACATCACCAGAGTGAGTTCTCCTGCAGTGCTGCAGCTAGGCCACTCAATGCTGCCATGGGCAGGTAGCAGGGTCAGCTCTCCTGCTCTCACGCCCTCAGAGCCAACTCACCCGCACCCATGCCTCCAGAGCCAGCCAGGTGAAAGACAGGGACAGCCCACCTACTCTCATGACCCTGGGGCCAGCTCTCCTGACTAATGCAGCTGGTAAAGGGCAAGGGAGGGGAGCCATCACCTGCACCATGCCACCTCACAGTGGGACCACTTCTCCAGTGCTCATCCTCAGAGCTAGCTCACCTGTGGCCCTGCCACCAGGCTCAGCTCCGCTGTGCTGTCCAGGCAAGGTGCAGGGCCCACTGAATGCTCCAGCTGGTTAGGGGCAGGGCTAGCTCTCCAGACTGACCGCTGAAAATGGTGAAGGAGGCGGAGGAATCATCTCTACACCCATGCCACACACGGCAGACGAGAGACCAGTGGCAGGGCCAGCTCTCCCACACTTCTGCCACCAGGGCCAGATCCACTGTGCTGCCTGGGAGAGGCACAGGACCCACTCTCCCAAGTGCTGCTGCTGGTAATAAATGGGGCCGGCTCTCCAGAGCAGCTCATCCAATAAGGAGCAGGCCAGTTCTGCACAGGCCCTGGACATCCCCGTGGTCCCCAGGTGCTACCCCAACCACAAACATTCCCATGTTCTCCAGTGGTAATACGAGCCACAGACATCGACCCCAACCCCTGCTGCTGCACAG
The DNA here is from genome assembly GCF_903995435.1 of Acomys russatus. Lineage (NCBI taxonomy): Eukaryota > Metazoa > Chordata > Mammalia > Rodentia > Muridae > Acomys > Acomys russatus. The sequence goes on along the minus strand of NC_067146.1, from coordinate 9,434,215 downwards.
CATGGACTCAGACAAGGCCCTTACAGGCAGCCTGGGCTGCTTTTTGACACTTCTAACACATCATCACCAGCAGGCCAGCAGATGGACTCCAGAAGGCTGATCAAACAGCCAGGGATAAGCCCAGCGTATGTGGACTACTGCCTTCTGCACTTAAAGAAACAAGCATCAAGCCACAGCTCACCTACCTTCTAAAACTAAACAGAAATTTGGACTTTTTTTTTTTTTAAAGCATCCCTCATATTTATGCTCCTCACTGTAAATGTGTTTCCTGGACAAAGCACCAAGGCAGCAGGAGGTCTGCAAAGATGAAGGCCCATTCTCTAGACAGTAGAACTAGGGGGAAAGAGCAGGCTGCTCGGTTCACCAGCCTGGCCTGCATCAGCCTGCACACTACATTTCCTCTGAGTAAGTGTTTATGTAACGATGAGAGGCAATGGGCTACCATCACCTCAGCCAAGGACTGAGTAGGCTGCATGAAGTCCAGTTCTTGCCTAGCTCTGCTGCAGTCATCTGAGCCACCTATTTTGATAAAAGTAACAGTGCTTTGGATAAGTAGTAATAGAATAAGAAATAACAAATTATAAGAGCACCTTACAGCTCCCCCCACCCCACCCCACCCCCAAAAAAGGAAAACCTGGACTGTTCAGGTAATGGAAAAACATCAACATGAGCAACAACAGAACACTGAGAGATGATTTCCCAGACACTTCCACACAGAGAAACCAGTTTCAGCAAAAATTACTTCAAACACTATGTTTCATGAGAGAAAACGCTGTAATTACTGTCAAGAGAAACATCTGAACAATAGGTGGCTGAACATCACTGCTGAAATTACAAGTTAAAAAGTTACAGATTTTGATGGCATGCTTGATTGGCTTTGGTTTTCTGGCTTTGAGATTCCTGCCATGTGAAAACAGCTTCTGGAATGGGACTCGGAGCAGGACTCCTCAGCAGCAGAGCACCAACAGAAGAGAAGCCAAGTTTGGAAAGAATGACAACTTATGCATAAGGCTCAAGAGTGGACTAGCCACCCTGCTACTGTGAAAAAGCAGTTGTCTCTGGGACATACAAAGAAGTGACACCAGAGAAAAGCTGGCAGTGGCAGCTGGCCCAGATCCCAACACCTAGAACATAAGCAGGAGGTGGTGGGCGTCCTCCCAGCAAAGGTACACCGAGGCTGGGCTATGCTCTGCTAGGTCGCTCAGAATGATGAGGGCTCTATCTGCTTTGCAGCATAATGGAATGGAAACATGTAAGTGCAGAACTACAGCAATGCAGGGAAGAAACAGGCAGAATGAGATCATCTACATAACCGGTTCTAAGTCCAGGAAGATCCCATTACTGGTCACAAAGGGGGTTTTGTGTCTAACAAATCATCCACCTCCTGAAAGTGGCCAGACATGGGGGACACAGCACAACAGCTGCTGTACCGACCCAGGCCTTCATGGAGCTACTTAATAGTAATAAGCATTTCTTCAAATACATGTAAACTAGAAATTCATCTGGTCATGCCAATTACAAATAACACGAAAAACTACTGGCTACAAACTGATTGTTTAAGGTTACCTCCAAACCACTTTTACAGTAGGCCTTGATAAGTAAGCACTAGTTCTCAAAAGTACTTGCCCTTAGAGTTTTTACTGCCTTTAAATTACTATGTATTTAGAAGTTGCATATAGGTTGAAGTTGTAGTTTTTATAATCTTATAATTTGTTTCTATGACAGAAAAGAGAATGAATATTACACTAAATTAAAACAAACATTTGTAGTCACTTGTTAACATCAAATTATAAAGATATAAATTAATTTTGTTTTTATTTTAATACAAGTATATACATGTAATACTTACCACATGTATTAATATTAGTAACTTTTCACTAATATTAAAACTAATCTGAGGCAAGCCAACTTTATTAAGAGAAGATGCTCACAGTTCTGGAGATTCAAGACCATGACACCCACACTAACTTTATTCTGCTCAAGCTACTGCTGACAGCGTCTCAGCAAGGAAGTCACAGAGAGCAGGCTGCCTTGGCTTGCTTTCACAGCAACTCACTTCTACAAGCAGTCAGGGGTCCCATGAGGGCTACCTTTGTCGTTCTGAAGAGTGTGAAGGGCAGTGCATTCCTGCTGTCCCCACCCTACGCGCGGACCTCTTTCTAGCTCCCTCCCAAAGATTCCATCACTTCCCACCTTGTAGCATCAGATGCCAAGTCTCCAATACAGGGACACTGGGGGACAAACTATATTCAAGGCATGGCACTGTCCCTCCCAGAAAGACAGCTGTGGTCAGTTTCTTCATGCCTTGACTTCATTCAACTGAAAACGATCTGTGAGCATTTTGTAGGCTAGAGACACAATATTTCAGTACATGACTACTCACTAGTTTAAACATGACCATAACTCACAAAACTGTTTGTCTAGACAACTCTTCCCTCCCCCATATTTTAGCTTTTCCCTCCAAAGGCTGAATGTATCTAATAATAAAGTCAAAAGAAAAATATTAGACAGACTGGACTTACACAGACAGCAACATTACCATGGATTTCAGTATCACAAAGAACTAAAAGATACACAAATGTTGTAAGCCCTGTTTCTGGCGTCCATACCACTATCAATGGAAAACTAAGTGAACCATGCTATGCTCTAAGAGGACAGTTGATAAAATTTATGACTGATTTATTAAGCCACTTACTAAACTAAGACTCAATGGATCTAATGTAATTTCCGAATGACCGAAACCTAGGACAGATCTCAACTGACATCCATTTGAAAACAGCAGGCAGAGCTCTCTTAGCTGACAGACAGCTAGCTGCACCCCTGAGTGGCTACTCTTATTTTCTTCTTGATTTCTTGAAGAAAGGTTATTAAAGCTAAAATACTCTCACTTGCCTTTACAGGTAAAGAGGTGAAATTCGAATGCCAAGGGTCACAGGTCAGAAGTAGTCACATTTTTCTTGCTGTCAGAGATTGGCTTTTGGAGGAAGGACAAGGGGAGAAGTAAATCACATTTTTAAAAGACTATGTTTAAACTGTAACGTAGGGTACTGTGTCCTTGTGTGCTGGCCTGTTGTAGCTGCAGAGCAGTGTGGTCAGCTTCAGCCTGCACACACAACATACTGTCCCAGCAAAACCAGCCTGGCTCCTCTGGCCCCTCAGCAGCAGGCCAAATGACTGCTCCATCCATCAGATGTTCTGATGAGCAAATGCATGATTCCAAATTAGACAAAAGAATTTAAGCATGGAGGCTCATAATCAGCAGCTCAGAGCTTTTCCAGTGCCCCCAGATCTACAGTACAGTGAATGGAAAGTCTGTGTACAGATGTAGTCGTTGTTTGAGGGTTTTAATGAGAATATAACGCAGGTTGCTACAAAACTTGTACTCAGCCCTGTTGTTACCATGGCTCTAATAAGAAACCTCTCATGGGGAAAGCCAGCATTAGACATAAAGGAACAGAACCTAAACGAAGTGGGGGTAAATTCAGAATGGATTGCAGAATGTCTTTGGCTTACATGATTTGTCTAGATATGTGTGCCATGACTAGTCAGAACAGCAGAGAAAGGGCATCTGCTGCACAAGCAGCGCAAGGCAAGCCTGCCAAGGTGCCATACAGTCTGATAGATCTCATGGCCTGGCACACATCCGAGCTGATTTCACCAACACATAGTTTTCCACACTTTCACATGCCTAAAGTGCCTCCTGACTGCAGAGAGGCAGTCTTGCCTGCCTCGGGTGTCATCACTTGCATAGAGCATCAAAACTTGCAGACATGGTGTTAGCAGCTTGGGAAAGCCCTGGAAGTGGCAGGTGAGCAATCCTTTAAGGAATGCTATATCGGCAAGGTTTTGAGGGTGTGGAATACAATAGTATGTGGGGAAACAAGGGCATCAGGACTGAGCATCCAAATGTGAATCACGTGAGTGAAAGCCAGTGTGAAAGGGCCTGAAGAAGGCTAGAAGCCTGCGACCTCACTGTTGGCAAAATTGGCAGTTTAGCCAGATGACTCTTGTTGTAGGAGATAGAAGGCAGCAAGGAGCCTATCCTGTGAACTACACAATCTTTAGCAGCATCTCCAGTGCCATCTACTAGATACGACTTGACAAGTGTGACAGCTAAAAATGTCTTAAATATTGTCAAATATCCCTTGGAGACCAAAATGTCCCCAGTAGAGAACCACTGCCTTAACCGATTTATTTTCTTTATAAATATAGGTCATTTTAATAAGAAACTATAAGAAATAAAGCACTATCATAACTCGCAGCCATTTTTTTCCCTCAGTGGTACATTTCGAAGTCAGCGGCACCTGAGGTCCAGCACCCACTGCGCCCTTGTTAAGGCTCTCCTGTTGAACACTGCCTCCCTCTTCAGTCTTAGGCAGTTCCAGTCTTCTCTGGATAAGGAGTGGCTCCTCCTGAGTGGGCTTCCTGAGTTAGGCAGAACTGAAGGTCCGATCTTTTGGTCCAAAGAATTCTCCCTGAACAAGGTCATGAGTTAAGCTGTCCTGATGGAAGACATTTCAGGCTGTTTCTCTGCTGCGAAGTTCTCTAGCCTGTTAAATCTCTCCTGGTTCTCCTCACCGTCAGCACCTGACTGAGCTTTAAAAATTACGCAAGAGAAACGCTGTCCCTTGGGGGATAGGGGAGAGACATTTTTACCTCACAGAAAGAGGAAATAATTGAGAAGAGAGCGGGTCATACCATGACTGAATATTACACAGTGCACATGTCCATGGAAACATTACATGGCAAGCCATTAGAGCATTCAATGCTATGCATCAATTAAAAACTAGTATATGGAGTTACAATAATAATTCTATAAAGATAAATATCACAAAACCAGGCGTGGTGGCGTATGCCTTTAATCCCAGCAGCCAGCCTGGTCTACAAAGCAAGTCCGGGACAGCTAAGGCTACATAGAAAAACCCTGTCTCAAAAAAAAACAAAAAACAAGCAAAACAAACAAACAAACAAACAAACAAGATAAAAATCACAATGGAAATTAATTTCAATGTACTTCTCAAACACACATATTTGAAATTGACTTGTCTATGTGCCCCTGTTCAGATCTCATAGGCTGGAGAACTGGTGCATGGTTCTCTGTGCACTTAAGAGAAAAGAAACTTGGTCACCAGGACTTGTACAGGTGACAACACAACAGCATGACGAACCATTTTGAAGAAATGATCATAAGAAGTCTTTATTTAAATTTAGGCAACGAACACAACTACATAAATGCACTGTTGCTCCAAGATGCTGCTTTTAAAAGGCTGAACTGAAAACTTTTTTAATGCTGTGCTAAAGTTTCTTCTTTGGTGAAGAAAAAAAAAAAAAAAGAAGGTAAAAAGCTATTGATTCTACCAAGTGTCATAAAGAAGAACACTCAAGATTTCCAAGATTTGACGGCTGGAGGTTGTCAGGAAAAAAGCTTTAAACAAAACATTTTTTCCAATAATAATAATAATAATAATAATAATAATAATAATAATACTTATTATTATTATTATTATTATTATAAAGTATTTCATAGGAAGCCACTATATAGACACAGATCATTCTGAAAGTGTTAATTATAGTTCAGTTTTTAAGTGATTACCCATTATCTATTTCCTCAGAGAGTGGTGGACTGCATGGACAGCTTATATTCTTCTTCGTATATTAAATGGATACATTCTGAGTTCAAACTCATCAGCTAGGGGATGAAGGACCAAAGAATTTAAATCCTAAGCTGAAGGTCCTACAGCCAATGAGGACACCAGTCCAATGCAAAGCGTCCTTCTACTTGCTTTGTCAAATGAACTACAAATAGATTCTAACCTCCTGCTCCATGTAGGCATATGCGTACCTCTGCTCACAGTGGAAAACTACCATGTGCCCACATGACCACAGTGCTCTAGGCAGCTCTCAGAAGCTGCCGGGGTGGGAAGCACGCGACTCTGATCTTGGATTAAAAATGTACTCATGCATTTCTATGAATGAGTACATACTTTAGATCTTTAAAGAGTAGGACTTTTTCAAAATAATGTGTGTATACATTATCTGCACTGTCCTGTATACTGTTTCTATCCCCAGCCCCCCCAAGTCTATGACTCTTGCAAATTATTTGAAAAAGCACATATGGCTCTTCATGGCTGTTTCATGCCCTGCTTCCTCCAGGATGGTACTGGATGGCTTCTGGGTTTTAACTCTATGACTTCAAAGAGCATTCTTTTAGCTATTAATTCTTACAGTGTTAATAATGGCAACAATAAAATGGGAGTATCTACACATAAAACAATCTAGAATAAAACATGAAAGAGTGGTTATTTCTGCAAGACAGAATTATAGAGGACTTTCATTTTCAACTATGCAAATTTCTGATATCTCAATTTTTTTAGTTGGTATATTACTAATTAGTGCTATTTGTTAATCTAAGCACTATGTAACATATGATATTCATCATTACCTGTAAGTGTCCATTTTAATATACAGTAATGAGCAATTCAATTTTCAATCTTAAACATATTCTTTTAGAAATTTAAAAATTCCTAGGCAATCCTCAGAAACTATTTTTCATATGTTAAGAAAACAAAGCTCATATAACAATAATTCTTTTTAAAGACATGAATAATTTAAGGCTCTACCAAGCATAACCCCAAAGCAAAAGAACTAAATGTGTATGTTCAGTACATTTTGGAGTTCTGCCATACAAAAATAAAGTAGTTTTGTTGTTGTTGTTTGGTTTGGTTTTAAATCAGCAGTTACAAGCATTTGCTGTACTTACAGAGAACCCACATGGGACTCACAAGGGTCTCTACTTCCAGTTCCAGGGGATACGATGCCTGGCTCTGACCTCTACAGGCACCAGGAACACAGGTAGTGTGCACAGACATAGAGACAATCAAGGGACTCATACACATCGAATAAAATAAATAACACAACCCCTGGCAACGCACCGTCTCTGGTTTTCTGACTCCTTCTTGGCTTGCTCCAGTGCCAGCTCCTCAGCTACTCTTCTTTTCAATTCTTCATCAGAAACTACAATCAACAGAAAGTAGAAGAAGATAAAACAAGTGGCTTGCTAAAACAAAAACAAGGAAAGATGGCTAAGCTGGATCTAAATGGGCAAAGTTGTGCCAGGTGGTCAGTGTCTCCTGGAATTCCCTGAGCATTGTGGAAAGGGCCAATTAGTGCACTTCAGGAGCAATTTAATCAAGAGTCCTCTGGTGACCTAGAAATTTTCACACCTGCCAAAATTTATAATAAACTGAAGGAGCTGCTTACTACCCAGTGGGGACTAAGCCATTAAGTGCAAGGTCTTTAAAATGATGTCCTAACATTAACGTCTGACAATGTCTGTAAAGAAAGGTCAGACTGTCAAGGACTTCAGGGGAGGAAAATGGTGCTAAAAGCTTCTAGAGTCAATGATTAAATAATTAACACAAATATTTATTACAGAGCATAAACTTTGTATTTATATTTATTTTTCATAATTTACAATAAAGGTATTGAAAATTTATGAGAATTTAGAAACCATATTTTCTGAGACATATGCCATTCAACTTCAAGTGCCAACAACTGGAGAGAAACACAGAACAGTACTGAGCACACAGCTGGAGCTTTCTAAATACCTGGAGACTTCACTGGTAACATCTGCCCTTTCTAATTAAAAGGTTGTATACAATGTGTGTCTTGTAAGGATTTTTTTTTTCAGCTATAACAGTAAATAATGGACAAGTTTTACACTACTTTAAGAGTTTTCAATAAGAAAGAAGCAAAAGCCATCTCTTCTTCATTAGAAAGCTACCAACTAAAATTATGAGAAAAAAAATCAGAACCATTCGGAAGATCTAGGAAAACGCACAAAACCTAGTGTTATTCCTAATGGTTCCACCTCTTAGATGGAAGACCAGACAGTCTGTGTCTGCTACTTGTATACATTATTTGGTGACCCAGACATAGCGAGATGCACCTTGCCTTGGGGCATATGCAAAATTTTACTTATAATATGATACAAAACAATTTTTAAATATGGAACCAAGACTAAGCTATAACCATGACTTTAAAAAGTTTAATGGCTATTTCCCCTCAGTTATAGACTGTAAAAAAGCAATGGCAGCATCAAAGAGTCACAGAATGGAGGGGATGGGTGGCAGGAATTAGCCAATCAAAGCTGACAAGGAACTTGTACCCAGAGAATAAAATACTTAAGTATGTCCAGGAAGACGAGTGGTGGCTGCCTGGATGGTAGAAGGAGGGAATGAGAAAACACGGCAGGTTACCTTCCACAGCTCTTGGTGACTGTGGTATTTATGAATGTGCATGCACACACACTTTCTGGTTTATTTTGTTCATCTGTTTGGTTGGTTGGTTGGTTTGGTTTGGTTTGGCTGTGGGTTTGCAATAGGGTGGTGTATATTGGTTCCCTCTGGGGTTGTTTAAAACAGACTAATGCTATGTAAGCCAAGCTGGCCTCAAAATCACAATTCTGCTACCTCTGTCTCCCAAAAATCAGTCTGTGTCACCACCAGAAGCTAGGGGTCACTTTCTAAAATACTGAGATTGTTCTAAGACTCTTGATGGCTGCACACAAGTCTATAAATGACCTAGAAACAACTGACCTGCTCACTGTAAGTGATACACACATCTCAATAAGGAGTGAGTAGAATATAAACCACGGACAAGGGCAGGGACCAGCAGCAGCCCGGCTAGTCCAACATGCTGGGGACACGAGGTGCCCAGGCAGCAATCAAGAGTCATCCCAACTCCAGGCTGTCTGTTCTGTTTCTCCCTTTTTCAGAGTGATACCATAAAAAAGACAGCCTCGACTTTGAAAAGGTCACACACAAACCAAAAAATTGTGCTACAATAGAGAATTACTTTACATCCAGATAAATCTTAGTTTTGTTTTTCTTACTGAAGGTTTTTAAATAATAAAAATAACAGCAGAGAAACTGCAAGCAGTAACACCTCAAAAAGGGAGTCTGATTATGTCTGTTTTTCTATAAGCCAGACCTTGGATAAGCAAATACTTAATCTCTCTGACTTTTGGGTTCCTCATCCAAACACAAGGCTTGTGACTGAACCTGTACACCCTACAGCTCTGAACTATGCATCACACAGGGGTGACCAACATGGCCAACTTCTCAGAAAGCTCTCAATGGGAGAGAAAATCCTCTTGGGAGGAACAAAGCTCCACCCAATCAAAATGTATCCTGAAGTCTGGCAGAACAGGTGCCCAACACACTGTTGCTCTGGAGGTGCAGCCACACTTTTCTAGGAAAGTTAAAATCACAATAGAATACTTCCTCTCAAGTAAAATTCACTAAAACTCTCCACCAACATCAACTGATTAAAACTAGGCCTCTGGAAAAGCTCAGTATGTCAAGACTAAATAGAAGTCACGGAGATCAGTTTTCTATGTGAGCTGAAAAAAATCTCATGTCTTTTTGATTTATAGGGATTTTTTTTTTCAACTTTATTGGAGGATAATTGAAAAAACAAAAAGGATATATTCAATGTGATCATTTTATATTTAAGCAAATTGTGTAATGACTACTGCAGTCAAATTAACACATTAACCACCACAGTTTATCGAGTATAAAGTTTGGTCTTATGAAATCTCCAGTACAAAATAATATATAAAATGAAGTCGTCATGCTGCATATTCTGTCTACCCAGAGCTTCCTCATCCAGAGCTGAAAACCAGCAACCTATAGCTAACATCTCCCTGCTCTCAGCTCTAATTCTGTGGCCCAGCGTGTGAGATTCAACAGTGAGCCTTGCAGTGTGTCTTTCTGTGGCCCAGCATGTGAGATGCAACAGTGAGCCTTGCAGCGTGTCTTTCTACATCTAACTCCTTTCGCTTAGAGCAGTGACATGTCTTCGTGGCTCATTTCCCATCTGTGACACTGAGGCTTCCTGACAGGGGAAAAGCCAAAAAAAAAAAAAAAGTAGTGATGTGATCACCAGGGGGGACAAAAAGAAAATGTCATTACCAAAGGGTAACCAGGTGCACCGATGGCAACAAGGCCATCGGGGAAAGACTGTCGGCACAGTGCTACGGGGAGAAGGGAATGCAACATGGAGGGCTGCTGTTTCTTTCCCAATATTCTCTGCCTGTCTTAGTCAGGCCCCATGGCCTGTCGTGAGCAAGAAGCAAGAGCAAATGGATTAAAGGTGGCATAATCTAGGCAGGCCACAGGAGATGGGGACATGGAAATGGGAAAGGGAAAAAGGCAAGAAAGCTCTAGAAGGCATGCCCAAATGATGAGCTGGGTGACACACTTCTGGTCAGTAAAAAGAACAAAACACAGCTACATAATGCCCTAGCTATTTCCAAGAAACGAGGGAGGGAAAAAAATCATAACTTTCAGTCTCAGGGTCACAGCTGGAAAAGTAATTACTAAGCTAGCATCAGATTTTAAAATGACAAAAGATAACTCATGACCTAGCATAAAGAATTTAGAATCTACAATAGCAGATCAAAGCAGAGGCAGAAAATAAGCTGATGTGGTAATGGCTCCTGAGCAAACCTAAGCTTCATGTTATTTGTTTTTAAATCAATAGAATACAGAAAGCAACAATGTATTTCTTCTGATAGGTCAGATCCAAAGCACCCAGGAGAAAAGATACAGCACATAGAGACAGCTATTTAAAACAGCCTTTCTGGAAACTTCCCCAACTCTCCAGATCTGAACATTTTTCTCAACTACAACGGTTATTAAACTAAAAGGTCAGGGTTTCAAGATCATAGTTCTAGGAGAAGCTGAGGAAAGGCATTCATTCAGCCATTAGCCCTGTGAGTTCCCAGGCAGACCTTTAAGAATTGGTAAGGTTTGAGAGATGAGAATTGGGACAGCTGCTCACGCCATCTAAGGGAGACTTTCCCTGGAAACCTGCACATGCTGATTCCTGTTCAGCGAGTATGGCTGTGCCTTTCACATACATACACACATTCCCTTTAAAATGTGTTAAGGCTTAGGGATATTTTCTGCAAATAGATGTACCCCATACCTCAGAAAAGTCTCAAAAAAAAATCACAAGACGTTCTCAATGGTGAATAAATATGTTTTAATGAACACTAACATATTCAGTCAAATGGTTATGGAAATAGGACACAGCATAAAATGTAAGAAAAATCTGAGAATTGCTGCTACTTGGTTATATCGAATGTGACCTTAAACCTCTTACCTAAAAATAATTCTTCATTAAAAACAGCTCATGATTCCTAACAAATTTTTATTTGCTTGCTTGTTTTAATAGAAGTTTTGGATAGTTCAAATAGTTGACAGGGAATCCTATAATTCTCTTCTCAATTAAATTTCCAAGCTATAAATGTGTGTTTAGGACCAGGTAAAGAAGATCCAAGATGGCTAACCTTACTATACTCACTTCTGAGTAGTCTTTGGAGCTGTGAGCCCCGCGGTCACACCCCTCAGAGAAGTGGGGCACACATTACTTCAGCTCTTCTGCACCCCCTGACTTGTGGCCAAATCTCTGATACAGAGAGCCTGATTATGCCAGAGAGCAGCGATGCGGACACCTACAAATCCCTGAGCTTTGGACAAAAACATGGAAGGTCTTATACACTCATCACCTATGGAAAAAGACAAAGATTGAAAACCAATTCCAGATTTACAGGAATGTCTCAGATTTCAAGGAATACACCACCTGCCTGTGCGACTTCCCTACCTTATGGCTGCTGTGCCTAATCCTTGCACATTAGTTACAGCATTTCTTTTCTTTGGGGAGCAGGGGAGTCCAGACAAGGTTTCTCTGTGTAGCCCTAGCTGTCCTGGAATTCACCCTATAGACCAGGCTGGCCTCGAACTCAGAGTTCCGCCTGCTTCTGCCTCCTAAGCACTAGGATTAAAGGAAATGTGCCACCATAACACGGCTTGATTTTTTGGGGGGTGGTGGGGAGCAGCAGTATTTCTTAATCTCTAATAAACTGCTTAATAAAAACTAAGACTTGCCTCTTAGAAAACGTTAGTTCCTTAGGGATCGCCCCTTTACTTAATTTTCCTTTTGGGCTTTAGTTTACAGATACACTTCATGTCCAGTTATAGAAAAACCTATTATTTTCCATGCTAAACACTGAGAGAAACTATGAAGCTGTACTATGTGGAGAAAATATGTTACTGTTTAACACATCCAGATTTTAGAGGATGCTGCCTTTTCTGCATTTAGACACTTGAGCCTGTAGCAAAAGATACACTCAAATTACATTTCCAGCTCCACAGAAACACTCATTAATCCTAAGATGGCAATAAATTCATTTATATGAAGAGAACTTATTTTTGAAAGCACTAATGGAAGCATCCATGCAATCAATGAAATACAACACAGAATACAACAGCTAAACAGCCCGGGACGTACTGCAGCGTAAATCCTGTCCTTCCCGCATCTCCTAACAGACGCAGGCTTTGATGGCTAGGATAGATCTCAGGGGTAAATAAATATGTAACAGTTTGTCATTTGTGACACACTCTACCTGGCAGACAAACTTATTTAAACACACAAAAACACCCATCCAAAAATAATATGTTCTGACAACAATTAGCAGCACAATGTCCTGTTATAGGAAATGTATCGTAAAACTGCTTCAAAACATTAAAGTTAGTGAAGACAGAATCAAAGGTCCTAACTGCACATGCCTAAGTGTAAGCGCTGCATCAAAAGGTACAGTGTTACAAAGACTTTGGCAACCTAAAAATGCAGACACCAAGTTAATAGTCTATTTTGTAACATCATTCCTGTATCAGGATTTACACACCTTTGTAAACTTCTAATTGAATGGCACAATATGCAAATGATGCCTATTTCATTGTTTGCTTCATGATAAGCACTCACAAACCACCTCCACATCCCGTTCTTTGTGAAAACACACATCAATACTGGGATGCAGAATCTGAATAGCAATAGACAAGTTCATAATTCATAGCCTACAGTTTTTACATTTGTAAGCAGACAATTGTAAAACCAGTATTGAGAAGCAGATACATCTAGTATTTCATGTCTTAATATCCTGAATAATAGTTGCAAGATCTCACAAAGACTCTAGGAAAATAAGATCTATAATTTAAATTAAAAAATAATAATTACCCCTGGATATTGCTTTTTGATGCATAGCTTAATTTTTGTTTGTTTCAAAAATGGATATATTTTGTTCACTGGGGACACAAATATAAATTAAACAACATTAATTCCCCAATCCCAAATGAGGTACAAAAACCACGCAAACCCTATTTCCATTTAATTCAAATAATCTCCAGTTTACCTTTTCCAAACAATACTAAGACTAGCTTTCCCTAGCTTTGACTTTGCTCCAGGCCACAGCTGTGGCACCTGTAAAAGAAGGACACAAACCATCAGGTGCCCACTGTCCTGCGTTGTAATCATGTTAAGCAGAACGTAAGGGAGCAAAGTGGTCTAGCACAGGCAAGGACACACTGCTTAAAAGTGACAAGTGTTTCATTCACAGAAATTATCTCTCAATACTGAATCAGCAAAATACATATAGGATTTACAATGAGGGAAAGGAAGAAAGGAAGGAAGGAGAGCAGAAAAATTGCAGGCACACATCTACAGACTGATTTGTGGAGTTGAACACTCATCTCAACAAAAATAAAGTAGTCTGACTTTCCATGGAGAAGACTACAACCCCTCTCAAAGGGCCTCTAAACAAATCCCAGCACCTCAACTATCCACCAGGTTCCCACTCATGGACCCTCCCTCACAGAAAATCCAGAACCTCCAAAAACCACCAACAACCTGCTATTCACAAAGGAGGATGGGTATTCATTAAGTTTTACCGTACTAGCTAAACCTTTCTGTTTCAATGTTTTCTGTTCTCTAATAAACTGTGTGAGTTAACATTTGTTGGTTTCACTCTCTTCTCCACCCCCAAATCAAGGATTTCTAGGTATATCTAAGCTTGGGAAATAAATTCACTACACAGTAAATCTACTTCAGCTTAATCCCATGCTCAGGTCTGAGAGATGAAGACACAGAAGAGTCCCTGCCACTAAGGAGAAAACTAATAGGATAGTGCGCTGTGCCCCTGGGCTGTAATGGAAAGGACACATCCCAAGGAACACTGTCACTGAGGAGGTGCGGCTTAAGCAAGTCCTAAATTAATACAAAAAGGAAAAGGAAAACAAATAAGACTTGTTTGATATAAGTAAAAGCAGAAGAGTAAAGTACACCGAACTGCGAGAGCCTTGGAAACTAGGCAGGAAATCTGTGAAAGGAATGCTCAGAAGCCGGGCTTCAGGTTGTAGAACCTAGGAATAGCATAAGGAAATATAACATGCTAGCGAGCATTTAATCTGGAGGAGGAAGCATAAGACAGTGAGTGGTTCTCAACGTGAGGCCCCACACAGCAGCAACAGCAGCAGACTATTAGAGACCCACAGAAGCAAAGCCTCAGGGGATGGGACCCAACTATGTGCATTAACCAGAGCTCCAGTGGTCCTGCGGATGTGACTGAAGGTGGGACCCACTGGCAGTGCAGACTAGCAGCAAGGTTGGGGTCTTAGATGCAAGAACTTTCTCCATGAAAAGCATCGCCTGAGATGGTGAGATAAAAGAGAAATATGGCAGAGGCACATACAGCCAAGGAAGGAATACCCATGATGACCAATTAAGTAAAAAAGGAGAGAACCTCGGAGAAAGAAAGATAATGAGCTCAGCTTCAGACATATCTAGCCAAAAGTAATGGAAAAAGCACTACATGGAGCTGTAGGCAATTAGATATCTGGACCTGAAACGCAGATCTTATGTGGGACTTGGGTGAGAAGGCAGGTGTGAGAATGATTATTACAGATCTGAACTCTGAGAATTCTCCCAGGATGGGGAAACATATAAGGAAAGACGGTAAAAGACTAAGGAGCAGACTTAAAAATTCACAGAAGGAGGAGTGAAAGAAAAGCATCATTACAGACAAAGAAGACTGAGATGGAAAGGCTATGAACCAAGAGAACACATGTTGAAATGATAAACAGATTGCATCCCATGCCGGTTCCCATCACCTGGCAGCCGCCACCTGGGGTGTTGTGTGGACGAAGACTGTGAGGCCAAGTCCAGGCTTCATGAATTAATGTCTTTCTTGGAAGACCTGTGGTACCCAAGGAAGACCTGGCAGTGTGGCTTACAAATTACCTCTCATTCTGTGGAGCATGTAGAAATCAGGTTGTGTGTGCATTAGGAACCAGTAGGAGAGTAATAGAGGCAGCAATTACAGGCTTCTGGGCAATAAGTTTAAAAAGGAAACAAGAAAGGGTGGGAAAATATAAATAAAAAATAATCTTTGCAAACTAGAAATCTGTGCATCTTTGAAAGGCAGGCATAATATATTATTCAGCTATCAGATGCTATTGAATACGAGTTATTATTTCTCAAAATAAATTTAAAGGAGTAATATATGTACTTATAGAGAGCAAATTGCTTGATGTACAGTAACAACCCAATTAACATTTATACACTATAGCCCATTTTCATAATGACTATGCTGGTGCAGGCTCCATAGCACTTTTTCTTAGAGACTACTTGAGGGCAGTGAAAGGGAACGGACAAGCCCATCATCACGTGCTAATGCAAAAGTTAAGCAAGACAATGGCCTCACTTAAATAAATTGCTTTAGTAAATAGAACATCAAATTCCATCCAGTACCTGGGACCACAGTCTCATCCTACTATGATGAGCTAGGTGTGTTTGCCAGTAATGGGTGCATTTAATTCCCGTTACCTACCAGACACCGGTTAGAGTCCTGCTAAGCTGCTACTTAACTCTTTAAGCTCTGCCCAAAACCGTTTTCTGAGGGACAGTTATATCTCTGTAGTTAATCAAAGTGCAAGGAAAGCAAAAGGCCCAACACTATACCATGGGGAAGGCCAACTAGCCTCACCCTAAGCCCTGACTTCACCACAGTACTCCAGATAAGGAAGAAGGCAGGAGCCCTGGCTCTAGGTGCTGGACATTACACAACAGCAAAACAGTGCAACGGTGTCACCTGGAGAGTTTTGGGGTTTGGTGTTTTTCTTTTTTTTTTTTAAAGAAATTTACATTTTGAACTCACATTTAATTCTTATTTTATGATAGTTCAGCCATATTAAAATGTTAAGGTAGCATATTAGTGTATGTTTCATTAAGCCATAGTGGATCTTTATTTTTTATTTACTTCAGATTTTGATCATTATATCAGCCTTTCATAGTCAGATTATAATAACTATGGCTCTTGTTGCTTTTTCTTCATCTAAAGTAACAATCTCTACTTAGCACTCAGAAAACACCACTGTAACATATTCATATGCAGTTATAATCTTTAACAAAACAAAACCCTCTTTGTGAAGTATTGTGGAAACTCGGTGTCTCAGCAGACACCAGCCTATCTGCCTTTAAAACAGGAGACTACAGAGGGATTTCAAGACCAAAGCGTGATCTTTCATTTAAAGATAAGAATGTAGTTGGCCTTTTTCTAAAAGTAAAATAAACTATCCACAGTAAAAGTAGGCTGAAAAGAAGATCACAGTGAAAGAAAAATCATTTATTATTGTGAGATTCATAATGATCCACAAATCTCCTTAATACCAGTGTCAGATGGAGGAAAGCTGTGCGCTCCTTCTCACTGCTAGCAAATATTTCCTTGTGTAAGGCTTAGTAGTGTCAATCCTGTACAAAGGACTATATAGAACAAACTAAGAAAACTGGGGTGCAGCTTAGTGGGTAGAGTGGCACAGAGGAGGGCTTGGGGTCCAAAGCCCAGTGCCATGTACACCAAGCTCAGGGTGACACATTAAATCCCAGCACTGAGTGGGGGCTGAAGGATCCCAAGTTCAAGGTCAGCCCCAGTCAATCTAACCTAGGGAGAGAAATGAAGATGGAGAGGGAAGGAGAGGAAAAGAGAGAGAGAGAGAGAGAGGGAGAGAGAGATTATAAAAGAATGAAAAACACCTCTGTCTGGACCAGTCTTGCTTTCTTTCCTTTTTTTTTTTTTTTTTGAGCTGGGATTGAACCCAAAGCCTTATGAATGCAAAGTAGGCACTTGAACTCTCCCACTGCCCTTATATCAGCTTCTAGTTCAGCTTCCCAGGCAAAACCAGTTTATATTATGACTAGGATCCCGAGGAGAAACAGATAACAATCCAACATGGAGTTTTAAGCAATATAATGCCCAAATATAATTTTTAAAAGAGTAACAAACATAGTAAAACAATGGCATCTCACTATATAAATATTCAGCTACAGATTCTCCAAAAGATGTAAGGAAACCATCTGAATCTTGATTGATGTGTTAAATCATCACACTGGCAAAAGTAATAGGTAGAGCTACATGTAAGTAGTATTTCTGTGAAATGCAGGGTATTTTAAAACCATATAAAAATACTTTATGGTTACATATTAAACAACTAAATTCTAGCCTGAGTAAAGAGGTTTTAAATGGTATGAACTTCTGATCAAACAGTCAGAACCTGGGGACACAAGACAATCCTTTAAGAATACTCCCAGGTACTGTCAGACATGTAGCTGCTGCCTGCCACTGAGCACCAGCAGCTTCCCACCCATGCCACAACTCACTAACACACTTAATTACCACAGTGCCCTGCCCCTGAGGACCACTATGCTCAACCTAAACACCTACTGTGATAAAAAGGGAAACACGGAACCCTAGATTCTTTATGGTTGGCATGACCACTAGCAGACAACAAGTAATCCAATTAACATACATGTAAGGGGGAAGTTGGCACTTGCTGCTCTTGCAGAGAACCCAAGTTTGAGTCCAGTACCCACAGAGCAGCTCACAGTCTGATTTAACTCCAGTTTCAGCAGCTTCCATACCTCATCTGGTCTTCAAGCTCATTAGATATGGACATGGTATACAGACAAATACATGAATGTAAAACATCCATACACGTAAAGTAAGATTTCAAAATATGAAAAGGTAAACTTGGGACATGACAACAAAATATCCACCCCAACACAATCTTCTCCTTTCAGTTCCCTCTGCCTTCATACTTGCAAAAATCAAATTTGCCCAATCCCACCCACAGAGACTGTTTTGGATTTTCTTAGAGTATCTGCCACTATTAACTAATCAAACGCCGTTTGTTTCTCTCCTGTTGCCACAAGCTGTATCCTAGAAGGCCAATGGTACCACTAGTAATTCAATGGAAACGGGAAAGATTGGGTACATACTGTGGTCTGAAGACAGGTAGCTGTGAGGTGTCAGAAGGATGCAGGAAGCCAGGGAGCTGACTAGACTGCGGGAATGCTTACAGAACCAACTATTCAGTCATTCTCAAGACACCGCCTTCTAAAACAACCTGACATACTTTCCATCAAAACAAGCACATCAAATAAATGTTGGCCAACTAAAGCTGAATGCTTCATAGATGAAAATACCAGAAGTCACACCAAAGCATTCAGTGGGGCCATACTATTTGATATTAAAGGAAAAAAAGAAAGATAATCATAATACTCACGCTAAAATAACTAACTCCTAATAACTCACAGAGATTACCTATTGAAATTAAGGAAGTAAAAGACTTAATCTGAAATTGTTTCTCTACAAACATCTAAAATAATTATATGCCTTCCCGATAGCATATAATATGAAACTACACATAACAAATGGTATTAAGATGGGAAGAATGAGTATCATTCAAACATATGGAAAATTTGAAAAGAAAGCATTTAGATTATTTTCTAGTAACTCTGGCAATCAGATCCTGTCTTTAAGAGTATTTACTATCAGGCCAGGCAGTGGTAGCCCACACCTTTAATCACGGTGCTCAGGAGGCAGAAGCAGGCAGATCTCTGTGAATTCCAGACCAGCCCGGTCTACAAAGTGATTTCCACGATAGCCAGGGCTACACAGAGAAACCCTGTCTTGAAAAGCCTAAAAGAAAAAAGAAAAAGAAAGAAAAGAAAAAAAGAAGGAAGGAAGGAAAATAAGGAGTGTTATCAGGTCAGTCCCTATGGGAACTACGATAATAATTAGAATACCAACTGATTCTCTACAAATAATAACTTCCAATATACATGATGATTTCATAAAATAATTTACTAAGTCATCAGATATTTCCTCTCTGGAAGGTTTCTTACAAAGGCTTCCCCAGCTCTCATCCTATGTCCCATCTGCCATACTATTAACGTAAGTAAACAAATTTTATCTAATTTTATGACAAATTATAAAGTCATTAATCCAGATAATAGGATCTGACTACATGTTTTAACACATCTTGATGGCTTTAACATATTTAATGTCAGTTTCACAGCTTAATAGGAAGAAGTTAATCTAAGGTATTACATATAAAACATAAAATTTTGTAAAAGATAAAGTACTCAGACTTACACTCAGGTGCAGCTGAAACGTGGCTGTGAAATTATAACAGTGTAAACTACTACATGTAAAATACTCTCCAGTCATGCAGAGTTGGGGGTGCTTGGGTACACATCAGTTTTGATGCCAGCTTAACTGGGTAGAAAAACATAAGAAGTACAGCAGACTAATTCCAATGTTAATTACAGAACACTGATTTCTCCTAGTGCTATCCTTCGTGACTTAATTTATCTATAAATTACCAGTAAGATCTCTCTTGAAGAGGAAATGCAGAGTGTATTTGAAGGTCAATGATAAATATTATCCCAGTAACAATAAAACTCCCTGACCGGAGAATCACTGCACTTGACTTTAAAAGTCCTGGCTGGCCTTATATGGTATTTCACCAAGTCAGCACTATATTTTGCAGGAGGCTGTTTTAAGCCATGTATTTTTCAGAATGCTACCATGCTATGAATGCCAATTTTTAAAAAATATATTTATTAATTTATTCATATTACATCTCAATTGTTATCCCATCCCTTGTATCCTCCCATGTCCCCCTCCCTCCCATTTTCCCCTTACTCCCCTCCCCTATGACTGTGACTAAGGGGGACCTTCTCCCCCTGTATATGCTCATAGGGTATCAAGTCTCTTCTTGGTAGCCTGCTATCCTTCCTCTAAGGGCCACCAGGTCTCCCCATCCAGGGGACATGGTCAAATATGGGGCACCAGAGTTTGTGTGAAAGTCAGACCCCACTCTCCACTCAACTGTGGAGAACGTCCTGTCCATTGGCTAGATCTGGGTCAGGGTTCAAAGTTTATTGCATGTATTGTCCTTGTGAATGCCAATTTTTTAAACTCACAGAAAAGATTAGTTAAAAAGAATTTGTGGTGTGTCTTGGATGGGGATTTACGAACCATGTCCAATTACATTAGTATTTTAGCCTCTAATAGCCAATGTTCACTTAGTTATTGTAAGTGAATTCGATTACAGTAACAAGAATTTCAATCTTTTTCATAGTCTTTGAACAATGCTAAAGTCATAGATGATGACAAAAGATAAGGAGACAAAAGGGTAAATAAAGTAAAATTGATGTTGATCAACCATTTTCTAAAATACCATTTTCATGGCCAACCTATGTGCCTAAGAGCTCCCTCTAGGGAACAGGAAGGCTGATGGCAAAGACAAAGATCCACACAACAAAGTAAAAGGACATATACTTTACAAACAAAATAATTAAAGTCACTGAGCACCACCAAACAGGGACATAGTCAGCTAAACTGTACAGTAACATAAAAAACACTATGCTAATACTAAGAAACATGTTTTGAGGAGTTATCATTTCTTTGGAAAACAATACTCACAATAGAGTGAAGTGGACAAGATAGTAGGCTGGGCATACTGCTTAGTCTTTGTTTATTTTTTAAATGTGTCTACCACTTAACAATGCACAAAAAACATACATATGCTGGGGATTATCTCCCATGTGTTGAAAGACACAAATCATCTTCCTTTCTCCCTGTACCCTTGATGCAAAAGCACATGCATACTTTGATGACTATTCAAGTTATATTTAAACAACGCACTAAGAAATTGGCAAACGGGGGTGGAGAGGTGGCTCAGCAGTGAAGAAAGAGTATTTCCTGTTCTGGCCAGCATCAGGTTCAGTTCCTAAAACTCACTCTGCAGCTCACAAACACTGTGACTCCAGGTCCAAGGGATCTGACACCCATTTTTAGCCTCCATCTGTGAGCTCCAACAAGAATACAGTGCACATGTGCTCATACATGCATAAATGATGATCGATGACTGACAGATAGATAGATAGATAGATGATTGATTGCTAGATGATTGAGAGAGAGAGAGAGAGAGAGAGAGAGAGAGAGAGAGAGAGAGATTAAGAAAAAGAAAAGAAAGCCTTATCAAGTATATGCCAGAGGCTGAAACAAGATCACCTGAGCCAAAACGGGAGCTCAGCCTGAACAATCTATCAGTAAGATCTTATGTCTTTAAAAAAGTAAAAATTTAGGCCTGTAACATTTTTATTTATCTACAATGTTTATGAAATTCAAAACATTAGATAAACTTTAAGATGCTTTTATTGATTTAATCATGAGCATCAAATACACAAATTCTATCAGTTTAACTGAGAGAAATTCAAACTGTATTTGTACCCTCACAAAGAGCTGGTATAGACTAAAGTGCCTGAAAGTTACTATATCACAGAATCCAAGAAAACAAAATTACCAAATAGTTTGGTTTGGTTTTGCTTGATTTGGCTTGCCTTGGTTTGATTTAACTTCATTTGGCTTAGTTTGGTATGGTCTGGCTTGGATGGTTTTTCTTCTTACAATTTCTGGGGAGCACAAGTTGAAAGCATACAACATACAGCCTCTCTCAACGGCATCTAGAGGCAGACATAAATGGCTGTTTGCTGAAGAGTTCCTCTATAATTGAAAATGATGAGAGTCAAGCATTCAAAGGGGATATTCAATGGCTATATTAAATATAGGCAGAAAATAGAGGGGCTCTTGAAAAGCAAAAGATGGTCTCTTTTCACTCTAGCTTTACAAGTAGCATTTTATTTTTGTCTTCTACTTAGATTTTTCGATTGATATCACCAATCATCATTGTATGATGAATGATGCATGTTACCATGGAGAGCTGATAAAAATTCTCAGCCACTGCCTTAAGCAGTCGGATGAGGTTAAACTAGTCAGATAAAGAAAAGCTGACAGAATCTTCTGTATCTTGCAACAAATACCCCACAATATAACAGTGCAAAGCTCCAGGGGGATCTTTTTGTAACGGTAAGGGTGCCAACACAAAAGTCCTTACCCTGGCATGTTCTCAACCTTCTGTAGGTTGACCATTTTGACCAGGTGTGTCAGGACACACCTTTAATCAGAGTATTCAGGAGGCAGAAGTAGGCAGATCTCGGTGACTTCCAGACCAGCCTGGTCTACACTACAAGTCAGGGATACGTAGTGAGATCTCAGGGGGCGAGGGGAGGTAGTCCATTTTGGCTCTGAAACAGAGAGTTGTTCTTTATTCCACACAGACATATGCTTTAAAACAATATATAAATAAAGCCTTACTATAAATTTAAACTACATTATATCCGTCCTTATATTCTTTGTGACCACTAGCAAAATAAAACATTTAGTGCGCTTTTCTTGCTGATTGGATTTACACTTGGAAGGAAACACCGTATCAAAATTTAGCTTTGCTTTCTGAAAATGGAATCTGACAACTCCTCTCTGGGTGTCACAGCCTGGAGTGTCTCTAGTGAAAGCTATTATTTAGCATACCAAACTTCATATCGTTTAGTCCAAGCACACACTGCAATCGGCTGGCTAAGATAAAAAGATTTTGAATACCTATTGGAAGAAACTGTATCTCAAGAACAGATCATCACTTTCCACAAAGTTTTTGAGACAGGACAGCAATGACAAATGACAGGACACAATAAGAAATAATAGTTTTATCTTCATCTGATTTACTTGAATATAAAAGGAAATCAACCTAAACTATTCGTTGCTTGCAGTAGCAGAGGCTCCTCCAGATACTCTCTGTACTACTTGGATATAAACTGGAAATGGTATGATGCTACATCAGGAGAAATGAAAATTCAAACAAAAATTCAGACGTTAAAAAACAGAGTCTCTGTAACCAAAATATTCCAACCTAAGTCCACTCTGCATTGAAAGGAGCATATATCTCAGTGTTGTCAACATCTGGAAAACTCAGAGAAAATTATGAATGCCAAGTAACATTGTGAGCAGCTTTTGGGCTGTACTCATTACTTCCGGTTGGGCACATGCTAGTCTAAACAGACCGCGTTCTTTCAGCTTCGCCTGCACTTGGTGATAGCCTGCTGACCAGGCTCCAGTAAATAGGCTCAAACTGGATCCAGTAGGCACAGCTCCAAGACAACCTATGCACAGGCCTGACCACAGCTGGACTCTACTCTGGATCATACAGTGAGGGAACGCCTGAGGCATGCAGAGCAATAAAGCTCCCGGAAACTAAGCTCCAGTAAGGAATCAAGCATAGGAAATCAAAGTAGCTAATCTGGGTCTCCAGAGTGTATCCTCCCTCATATATCCTACTACTGTAGGAAAAACACCAAGTGCTACTCCTCCCTTTGTCAAACCTAGGCAAATGGAAACAGTCTCAAAAATATGTGACTAGGAAAGAGAAACAGCTAATAATTCAGCCACACCTGGTCCACTTCCGGCAGAAGAGACCCACGAGTAGAAGCCTCTTCTGGCCTCAGTAATACCTTGCTTTATTATTAGCTCCACCCAGTGTGTGTAAGTGAAAACTAGAAAATCAGTAAGGTGCCTTGTTATTCAGCGCACATGAAAGCCATTTTATTATTTGTAGAATGAAGGTCAGGAATCGGACTGCCCCTTTCAGCTAATGTAATTCTGAAACCACAAAGCTTTGCTTATGCTGCCGCAACAGAACACAGGCTCTAGGATCAGGCCCCTGACATGTGCCATACCAGCCTCTCTGTGACTGTTTCCTCATCTGAGAAACAAGTAGAGCAGCCATGCAATAGCACTGTAGAGAAATGCCTCCGCTCTGATTGATACTAACACCTGATCATGTTACATTTTAACTCTCATAAATATACATTATCTATCTTGTTTCTTTTCCTGTTGCTGTAATAAAACACCCTGACAAAACAAACTGAAGGTGGCAAGGGTTTACTCTGGCTTACAGTCTGAGGTTCCGATCTATGCCCTGCCACACCCCCTCAGGGATCAGAACTCTAGGGGTGGTCTGCAAATGGTCTCCTGTTACAGAGTCCAGAGTCCCTGCTCAGGGGAAGCTCCC
The DNA here is from genome assembly GCF_903995435.1 of Acomys russatus. NCBI lineage: Eukaryota > Metazoa > Chordata > Mammalia > Rodentia > Muridae > Acomys > Acomys russatus. The sequence continues at coordinate 9,410,066 of NC_067146.1, read as the reverse complement.
TCCCACATCAACTATCCTAGTCAAGATAATCACTCACGAGCATGCCCAAAGGCCACTCTCTGGGGTGATTCCAGAACCTGTCAGAGTCGCCAGTCAACACTAACCACCACTTTACCCAGAAGCCTACACAAAGCCTACACAATAGCCCTCAAAGCTCCTTCAGGAGTTTACACATTAGGTATCACTCTGACTTGAGTGCCTTTCCCACTCCAGAGACTCTTCAAGGCTACACCAGTCATGTATTTTCTGTTAAGTGATCATGCAAACTAGCAAACTCTGCACAGTTTGGGGGCAAGCTAACTAAATGAGAAAATGTCCCAGCTATGAGAAAAGTTGCTGCCAACCTGAGTAGCTGAATCAGTCCTCTGATTCTTTTTCTTTCTCCTCTCTTCTCAATCACCAGCAAGAGACCAATGAATGTCTTCTTTATTCACAAGTGTTTCTTTACTGCAACTTCATTCATCAAAATTGGAAATACAAGGACCTCAACACACTTCATTCTTTCCTTTCCCCACCCACCCCAGTCACACACAGAGAACTGGAGTGTGATTCGGGAACAACCTACGCAGGCTGTGCCCATCAACAACTCACTTCTGATGTCTAGGTTCCGCTGCTAAACTCTGAGGATCAACAAAGCCCAAAACAAATATCTGCACTAATTCAGTGCGTTCACTGATATGCTAACAGGCCCCAAAGGGATTTCAACTATCAACTGAAAAACTAACATCAGCTTAGGTCTAAAGGAGTATGCTTTGGAAAAAAGTCGGGTAAAATACGAATACATTAGAGGGTACAGGGTGGTAATGTTTTCAGAGTTTAACATAAAATTCTGTAACAAAATAATTATTCAAAGCATGCATGCAATGACAGATTTACCACATTCTTAAGAAATGCAAATTATATCCAGGGGCCCTTTTTTTTCCAATATAGCATGTCCAATTTTATAAAAGATGTAAATGGAGAACTATAATCCACTTAACCATATTCACTTAACAGCAAGCTTAGTTGAAATACACGTATTTTTGAATGATCAATAGTTATATTTTTATAATCTTAAAATGCTCCTCTTAAATCATATTATTCTTAAGATTCTTTCAAACTATCTATATTAGTCTATTTTTCACTGCTATAATGAAACACCTCAGGCAGGCTGACTTTGCAAAGAAAAGAGGTTCAGTTAGTTCAGCTTGGGAAGCTGAAAAACACAAAACTGAGCAGCCCAGAGGGGCCCCTGCAGCAGCCTAAGAGGTTCAATAGATGGTATCACAAGAGCAGGCTGAGGGACAGAAAGAGGTCACACTTCACAGCTGGAGCCAGGGAGACTCTGAGATCCCATAATCCCCACTTAATCTCTTCCAAGGGCAGTTTCCCAATGACCTAAGGCCCTCCAACTCCATCTACTAAATGCAGAGACTAAGATCAAGTGTGTGTGGTGGCGCACACCTGTAACCCCAGCATGGGGATGCAGAGGCAGGCAGATCTCTGTGAGTTTGGGGCCAGCCTGGTTCACAAAGTGAGCCCAGGACAGCCAAGGATACAGAGAGAAACCCTGTTCTGAAAACCACACCGCCTCCCCCCCCCCAAAAAAAAACCAAACAGAGACCAAGATCCCAAAGCAAAAACTTTTGAGGGTAAATCAACCCCTATGCTAAAGCCCTGTTCCGGTTTCCTCTATAAGAACCCACAAACACCACTGCTGTGTATCTCCTGCCGCATGGGGCTTAAAGCCCAGAGAGCACCCTCTCCAGGTGCCTCCTATTACTGGTGGCCTCCAGACAGGCACTCAAATCATCCTTACCTCAGCAAGACATCAGCAGCTTAGCATCCCTGTCAGGTAACATTCATCATTACAAATATCTCTGAAACGGCACGGGAACAGGCATGGTGAACACATCATCCATTGTTACAGAGGACCAAGCCTGATCCTTGCCATGGTGGCTCATGCTTCCTGATGTCATAGGATCTGTCTGTCATGTATGTGTTCTCACCATGAGGTCCTTCCCTGAGCTGAGTTGATGGATGGTACTGTGCTCCTGAAGCTCTAGACCTGTGTACCAACTACAGTTCTTTCTTGTGAATTACTAAACTATGTATATCTACCAAACTATATTTCATCATCATCATAACAACAACAACAAAAAACAGTACTTTTTTTCTTCTAGTACTTCTTTTTTGTTGACTTCATTTTTGATGATTACTTTTTCCATCTACTTTTTTTCCTGCACTCTTATCAGGAAACTCATAAAATCTGATAAATCAGCATTTATCTAAGGGAATGTTTGAAAGAATACTGGTCTATTTACGCTGGTATTCCCAACAGGGGACTTAACTGACATTGTTTTAGAGAACACATGCTGTTAAGATCACTACTGGAGGGCATTTTAATTTCTATTAGCAAATCAGCTAGTGGAGCAGCTATAAGTGTTTTCTCTGAGTGGCTGTTGGGTTGTGTGATTCTAGTGGAAATCAGGCAGTGGGCTTCAGCCCATTACCTGTCGTGGTGATAGGCACCAATATAGCCTAACACTTTTTATTTGTAGTCATATAGTTTAATTTATGCTCATAATAGATTACTGGTTGAAGTCTGGAAGCATATGGGACACTGATGTTGCAAAGCAGGCTAATGAGCTTTATAAAAGGGGCGATGGCTCTGAAAATTATCAGGGTGCTGCTCACTCTGCTGGTGGGAATTTATTTGCTAAAAATTCTCAGCACTTGGGGTGCAGTTACTGTTTTAATGCCTAATGGCAAGTGGAGACTGGTGGTGCTTATGATGTTCGGCTTTGCATTTTGTGTATTGACTGGGAGTAAGAGTCACCCTAACCACAGATATATTTGTAATATGCAACACTACCCTGATAGCAAGTACTAAAATCAAACGGGTTAATTTCCTTAAGTGCAAAATCTAAGAATTCTCAGAATTAGGTCGTGAGGATTTTGTCCATTTTTGATGACATAACAGGCACGCCAATTTCATCCGTGTTTTAAAGTACAGTTAGCCCTCTGTACTGAAAATGTTTTGGGAAAAAACTGTAACTATGCTAACGATCCACAGGCCTGTCCTTTCTGTCAGTGGTACAGTATGGCATGTTCACATTGTGTCCTCGGTTCACTGTGATAGCACACTGACAGAGAGATAACTTAAGTATATAGGAGGGCATGCGTATAATATGCAAATGAACTTGCAGATCCATGGGACCCTGGAGCCAACCCTCCGCAGTCTCAAGAAAGAACTCTACTGTTGGTCTCCAGCCAAACATAATGTCACCTTTCAGAGTTTTTCATAAGTACATACTAGCACATGGTAAATATATCACAGTCTTAGTATTATTGATTTAAAATCAGATTTTTTTGTTTTGTTTTTTGTTTGTTTCCCGAGACAGGATTTCTCTGTGTAGTCTTGGCTGCCCTAAACTCAACTCAACTTACAGAGATCCACCTGTTTCTGCCTCCCCTCAGTGTTAGGATTACAGGTGTACACCACCACGTCCAGTTAGATGTTATTTTATTTTTTAAAAAATAGGGTCTCATCTCACTATTTAGCCTTATCTGTCCTAGAACTTGCTATGTAGACAAGTTTGATCTTGACCACAGAGATCCACCTGTCTCTGTGCTGGGATTAAAGGGATGTACACAAGGCCCAGCCAAAATCAGATTTAAGCTTAAAAATCACTCATGATGTGAAATAAATTGCAGATGAAAATTACTAAAGATTTTCTGAAGATTGTATTCTTGTGAGAAAACAAAGACTTCTAGAAGTGTTGAGAAACGTAGTCAGTTATCTATTGGAATGCATGTCAAGGAAAAGAGCTGCCACCTCAGAGATATTGTGTGGAAACACACTCACCAGCACTAACCCAAGAACGGCCAGAGTCCCATGAGACTTCCGTGGCAGCACCCTCAGTGACGTAACTCCTTCCCAAGAGGCTGCAGCCCTTATGGTTCCAGTCTCCCTTCCACCATCACCACAGTGTTAGCTTCCATCTAACACATTAACCGCTGGTGAAACACTCACAATCCCATTTAAATCACGGCAAGTGCTATCCAACTCCCAGGCCAAATTTAAGCCATACTGTCCTCAGAGACTAGCAGTTCATCTTCTCCCACCTTACAGGAAGAGAGAAATTACAATGAGAACTGACCATCTTTGCAAGCTATTTGCAGTACATACAAGAAAGGCTGTTGTACGCTGGTAATAATTACAAAGAGGGTAAATGGGATGTGGGTAGAGTAGAAAAAGAGATGTCCACAGGGGAGATGCATCCACCACAAGGTCTACAGGGCAACTCTGTCACGGGATCCACAAGCATGAGTTAATGGAGACGCACCTTCTCCCCCCTCTTTCCTGAATAGGAAAAGCTCACAGTGACTCCTGGTCTTCAGCTGCAACCCAGTAAACACCTGGACACCACGGGGCCACACACGTCTCTGCACTGTCAAGTAGTGATGAGCGCATGTGCAGGGCAGGTCCTTCCACCTAAAGCCTCCCTTCAAGCCCACCTGAGTTACAGACAGGCCACCTTAACAGAATGTAAGAAATAGCTCCACTGTTCCCAAACTAAGGGAAGAAATGCTTTCAAGTGTTCCCTGCCCACCTGACTGACAAAAGAATGAGTAGAGGTAGCTTTAGGTAAGGACATAAGCAAGCACAAGGGCCACAGTCTGCTGGACCTGACTACTGATGGTACTGGAGGGTGGGAAACCAGCACCAGCGAAGCAAACCTTCTCGGTTCACATGCTGTGCGGCGAGCAGGCCACAGCAGCCCTCTTTGGCATTCTACTCCAGGGTCTGTCTCGGCCCTGTCTACCAGTCATCAGGGATGGAGAAGGCAAACTCCCATGACAGCCAGTCACCCTCATTAAAACAAGCTGCTGGAGAGGAGCTGGGACACAGAAGGCAAAGGCTTTCTAATGAAGAAAGTACTAAACCCCAATATCACCGTTTTACCTTTAGGGGAGAGGGAGGCAGAGCTGACTAGAGTCTTAAGAAACACAAATAATTGAAACGTGTAGGGTTAGCAATTTTAAATCAAAGTGAATTTTAATGTTTACCCTCAAGAATCAAACAGCATAGGTTTGCCTTAACTATTCTTTTTCTAAAAAAAACATGACAAGCTTAGCATTTAGTTTTCAATTTTCACTCTTGATCTGGTTTCATAAAGTGTAAAGCATGTGGCCAGTCCAGTAGGCAGCACAAACATAGACATACATGAGATGACATGGTCTAATATATAATTTCTTAACCTGGAAATCAAGAATAAAAATAAATGTCTTTATTTTGAAGTGACTTTTGTTTTCCCCTGTGTGTAGTCTTCTCAGTCCTAGAACTCAGAGATCTGCCAGCCTCTGCCCTCTAGTGCTTGGGATTAAAGTCATTCACATAGTCAGGCACTGGAGTTACTTTTTAAACCTAGAAGCTTCCAACAGCATTTTCCTACTAGCCAAGTTATTCTGAGCATAATATCCAAATAGAGAGGAAAAAATCATAAACTTGTCAAGTAACTGATCTTTAAAAATGCAAATGTGCACTTTGATCATTTTATTAACTATTTAAACATTTTATTTATAAATCAGACATACATGTCACTTACAGATGTAGAATGTGTAAATATATAAAACATAAATGAACATTCAGAAATAAAAATATTTCAGACTGAGGGCAAACTTTTAAAGCATCATAGACAGACATATTTTTAAAGTATCTATTATAACTATAGATGACTAATAATAAATATACATAGTTGAAAACTGAGTCATTCAGTTGAAAGTGAGCTGTGTTATCCAGATGCAGTGAGGAAAACAGTTCAAGATGCAAGGAAGCACAGAACCAACCTGTCCACTGGGTCTGCAGAATCAAGCTTACTCAAGGGGAATGGCTCACTGAGCACAGGCAGGAAAGAAGCACTCCCATCAGCAGACGGGTAGCACGCTTCAGCACTCCAGGCCTTAGAGTACTCAGGGCCCTCACTGCTCTACTTTACAGAAAGAGTCCACAGTGACTCAAGACTGAACACAATAGCCAAGCTCCTCAAAGCAACACATGGCCTAACTACGCTAGCCACTCAACACACAAGCTCTGGCCTCTCCTTCAAATGTGCCCTGACACAGTACAAAAATAGTCCCTGCCTATGTCCAAAGTCCTCCTTCCTAGGTGTTTAATGAGGTGAAAGGTAGGAGTTAATACTCTTGAAATAAACAGAAACATACTACTTAGAAAAGTGAAAATGTAAATAACAAAAAACAAGCAAATGTTTAAATCAGTACAACTCCTCACTTCCCAGCTCACATACTCCAGCCTGGAGCAAAAGCCCTAAGAGGGAAGCAGCAGCTGTGGTCTTCTCTACCTCAGGAAGTGCTCAACTGTTAAGACAGTTAAGCCTGCTAACTGTTAAGCCCTCTGTGACTAGCAGGTAATTTCTGTGAAATCCAACATAGGCATTTCAAACCTTTTCTGAAGGCATAGAAAAACTTGAGCTAACCTTGACTGCAAGCTGTAAGGAGGCACCGCACCTTAGCATGCCATTTGTTCCATTCAGTATTAAGAAGGGAAATGATATTTCAGTTGTCAAGTTACCTGACAAACCCACTATAAACTCTTGAGAATTACTCTAACATTATTTCAGCTTTTGCTCTTCGGGGAAACACATCCTGGATGCCTTTACCCAGTGACGATTAGCCTAGAAAGAGTAGTCGCCCATCTTTTTTGACACAACACACATTATGAGCAGCAGAGCTAAAGATCCAGGCTCAGATACTTTAGGTCCTCAATGTCTACACCCCTGCATGGTCCTTCCCCCCAGGCAGTGCTAGGTGCACCGTGCCATCACAGGCATCTCTGAGAAACCCTTAAGAGTGTGGGTCCCACGCAGGTGCATTGTGCCCTAACAGGCATCTCTGAAAAACCCTTAGGAGTGTGGGTCCATGCAGTGGGTCAAGGGCCTGAGACAACTAAGAGAACATCCCACCAAATCCCACAGCCTTGCTTCCATTTATGCAGTAGGTCCTCTCGCACATGCTTGGAAGGAGGCAACAACGCAAGCCCAGGCTAAACACTGGGCAGAACGCATCTACTTGCAGGGTAGATGGGAGGACGCACAAGTAACAGTCTGACTATCACAGCCTCAGGAGACAACTACAACAATTAGAGCTACAGTGAGAAACACTCACTCCACAATTGCTACATCAGGTCAAACAGAGATCATCCACCCAAGACATTAATCCAAAGCCTCCTACTTTTCAACAGAGCTGGCAATCATATAAGAAAAATGTACATAGAATAATGGCAAATGTCCTGAAGGATCACTCTTGTGATAGAGAACCAGGAAATAACTGCTTTAGTTAAGTTATTTGATGATGAATTCATTTGCAATTTCTTGTGAATAGATTGCAAGATGGATACCTTTTGGCTATGATCTTTGTTCATTTTTCAAGAAGGCTAAATTTTGCATGAGTGAGCAAACCAGCATAGGTGTTCCTGCTGTTCCATCAAAACAGAAACTACCAGTCCCTACAATGTAGAAGAAAAAAAGAAAAACCACATTAAACAGTTTACCTGAGGAAACATGTTTTATTAATCATGGCTTCATAAATGCTGCAGTATGAAATACTTGAAAAGTAAAGTGCCTGTTAATGAGAAGATTTGATGCCTGCTGCCTTATTCTGAAGGTGCCTTATTCTGCTGCCCACACTGTCTCTATGTAAAATAACACAATGTATTACTCTGAGGACAAATATCAACACTTGAAACATAAAAATACACTGACCACACATACCCAACGATGCCCTTTGTAGGTACTCAAACATTGCTTACTACAGCCCATCTGTGACAGAGAGTAAGTCATTACAAGGACTCAACAGACATTTGGGATCTCAAGAGGTCTGGCAATACTCCAAAGCTCATGCTACAAGGCCTAGTCTAATCCTTCTTACCAACAGTAAGTGTAGACTTGGATCTCTGGCCTAGCATGCATAAGATCTTAGATTCAGCCTCCAACTCTGTAAAATAATAGCAACCACAATAACGGCATGTGATGTCTGCTGTGAAAAAGCTGGAGCAGGTAACGAGGACTTCCATTCACTCTTCCCGCTGACGTGACTGTGAGCCATTTACAAGTGAAGCAGATGTACATGTGATCGCAGCAAGCCAGGAAATTAGGAAGGTACTCTGTCCTCCAAGACCTTCATGTCCAGCAAAAATATTAGCACAGCCATATATCAGTAGAAAGGGCTGACTTCCGGAAGGAGATCATGCAAAATATCTATACTGGCTAGTTTTATGTCGACTTAAAACAAGCAAAAGTCACTTGTGAAGAAGAAGCCTCAACAAAGAAAAGGACCGGACTGGCCTATGGGATATTTTGATTGATGTGGGATGGCAAATTCTGTTGTTCGTGTGTTACTCCTAGACAGGTGTCATCACAGGTATAAGAAAGGAGGCTGGGCAAGCCACAGACAGCAAGCCAGTGAGCAGCACTCCTCAATGGTCTCTACATCATTTCCAACCTCAGATTCCTGCCTTGAGTTCCTGCCCTGACTTCCCTGTATCAGAGACTATATGCTGTAAAATGAAATAAACCCTTTCTTCCCCAAGTTGCTTTTGGCTATGGTGTCTTATCACAGGCATAGAATTCCTAACTAAGACGTAAGACACCATGAATTTAAAAGACAGACAGAGCTGGGCATGGTGGCACGCTTTAATCCCAGCATTTGAGAGGCAGAGGCAGGTGGATCACTGTGAGTTCAAGACCAGCCTGGTCTACAAAGTGAGTCCAGGATGGCCAAGGCTACACAGAGAAACCCTGTCTCAAAAAATAGAAACAAAACCAAAGAAGAAGAAGGAGGAAGAAGAGGAGGGGGAGGAGGAGAAGTGGGAGGAGGAGGAGGAGGAGGAGGAGGAGGAGACAACGACAAACAGAAATCAAGAGGCATTCTAATAACGCAACCTTCAAAGTGTACTCATGGTCTTCTCCCCTCAATCCATCTGTGTCTCTCTGTATCTGTCTTGCTCTCTGTCTCTCTGTGTTTCTCTGTCTGTCTGTCTGTCAGTCTGACTGTCTGTCTCTCTCTCTCTCTCTCTCTCTCTCTCTCTCTCTCTCTCTCTCTCTCTCTCTCTGTCACTCTGGGTCTAAAGATGTAAAGATGGCAGCATTTTCTACAGGAACCAATGCACACTCCTTAGTTTTACCGCATACTAAATGACTACTTGTACCCACCCCTCACACTATGTACCTGCACTTCCAATAATAATCATAACAACAACAAAAACAACTAGTTACAATCTGAGAAATCACCAACCCCTTTATGATGCCAACCACCGTCCCTCTTGTTCACCTCCATCCTCCACTGCCACAACAAACATGTCTGACTGCAAACTCTTATTCATCCTTGGATATTCAAATCAACATCACCATCTCTCAGGAAGTCATACTTTGCCTTCTCCCTGACTCATCCTCTTGCTCCCTGTGTTTTTCTGTTTGCCTCACACTGCAGTGCTCTGCTCTATTCATCTCTAAAGTCCAGTGTTTACCACTGTATCTGACACATCCGGTACTAAATAAATGTTTGCTGGAACAAAGAAAAGGCAGTGAAAGGTAACGGGTAGGCAGAAGAAAGCCGTACACTTTGACAAGGTTCAAGCCGGAACTCGCAAAGGGTGGCAGTGAAGCTGTAGCCCTGGCTCCTGTACTAACAAAGGGGGAAAGAGCCTTCTATTGATCCCTTACTGTATTTCAACAACTGCACGTTATCCCATTTAGTCTCTATGACAACCATGTGAAAATGGCATTAGCCTCTCCATTTTACCCTGGAGGAAAATGACACAACCTGCCCAAGATCACACCACTATTAAGACCATTAGGTGGCAAAGGCTCTCTGAACACTAAACACACAGCACACTTCTCTATGCACAGGTGATTCAACTACTGCCTCTTATTTCCCATTTGAAGGTTTGGGCTCCTTTCCTCAATGGTCCTATTTTTGAGACACAATCAATTTCATGACAACCAGCAACCAAGGTGATGATTCCATCTACGGTCCTCTGCACCTGGGACTAGTTAGCCTAAAAGTACATCAGAAAAGATGCTGTAGGTCTGAGTACCCAGGAGGTCTCTGACAGCTCAATGTCACCTGACTAGAAAGAACAGGATAGTTTTCAATCAAAATATAATATGACCTCAAAAAAATTTAAATTCCAAGTCACATAAACCATAATGAACAATTAAACTAAGCATTTTTAAAATCCATTTTTAAGTTTTTCTTTGTCATTTTTTCTAAAGGGTGAATATAGTTATTAAATAAAGGCTATGTTAGTAGAGCTATGTTTAAGAGGAAAGGAAAAAATAATTAGAGAAAGTAATTTATTATGTATATGCTTATCAGGCTTCATAAAAGTATTTTTAATTATACACTGTTTTTCTTTTTTATTAAACAATTAATAAAGTATGCCAAAGGTCAAAGAATAATCATAAAAAGAGGACTTCCCAAACTCTTACAATAATCATGCTACAAAAGTCTCTGAGACGGAATACTAAAGCAACATTTTTAGCAAAGTCTTTAAAAGATATCACAATTACAGATTATGGCTTCAATCTCATAAGATTTCCAAAGAAGTCAACATGCTCCATAAAACAAACTGTACTTGGTATGTCTTTGTTGTCCCACAAAAATCACACAAAAGCTGCTGGGCAGCCTCACTTTGCTTCCATTGATGGTACTACCATCACAATGGCTTCAAGTATAAACAAGGAGCCCAAGTGAGTTCCATGGAAAATATGCTGAGGGCTAGTGAGCACAGTCCACTAAAACAATGCTATTTTGTTAAATCATTCCTTTAAAGCTGAACCTGGTTATGTTTATCTATAATCCCAACACTTGGGAGATTGAGGCAGGAAGATGAGGAGTTCAGGACCAGCCACCACTATATAACAAGTTTGAGGCTAGCAAGGGCTATATAATTACCTACCCCCCCCAAAAAAAAAAAAGGAAATTTGTGAATATGAGACAAGATGACAAGATTGAGCATCTATAACTTAGCTGGTGATATGACAAACCAATGAAAATGTTTTCGGGACTTGCTGAAATCAAATTCTGCTTTAATACTTTTGATTTAAATCAAAATGATCCTGAACTCAGTAATTGATTTCTGTATCATTCCTCAGGTCTATCCTGAAAAACAACAGCATACAGCAATCAATACTTTTATCTTATTTTTTAAAGTCATTACATAGCCATTATGTCAACAGCAAGACTAATTACAGCTGATAAATTAAATGCACCTACTAAAATAAAATGCTGAGCAAAACCAATCTGGTACAGTACAGCATGTGGCAAGGAGACAAGACAAGAAGCAAGAGTGAAAGCCGTATTAGCTACACCAAATCGTCAGAGTTCTGAGTTATTTGTTTATTCTGCATTTGCATACTTGTGTGTCGAACATGCAGGGAAGCCAGCCAGTCTCCCTAGCTCCTGCACACTGGCCTGAGCAGTAAGCCTTCCATCCAGCTGGACCTCAGGACACCAGAAGCCCAAAGCCTGAGAGCCAGACTGGGAGTTTCAGGAGATGGGCAGATAATCTATCCTTCCAGGTCACGGTGTCTCTTCAGTTATAGAAACCCTAACTTAGTAAGACACTAACCTAAACCAAAATCCCAGAAGCAAAACAGCTATGAAGAGGCAAAGTACAGTAAGAGCTGAGAGCTCAGCAACGTGAAAAAATGACACGCTCCTCCAGCCCCTTCCCAACTCTGGCAAGTTTGTGCTAATGATTACTTCCTTTCCAAACCAAATCAGTAACTAGGAGTGCGACCCAAATCTCCACAGCAGGCTCTATTCTTAACCCTGCCTCAAACCCATACTTTCTCCAGACGGTATTCCAAGCACCTCTCTCAACACAAGTCCTTGGATCTGCACAGCTGAGACCTAAAACTGGAAGAGCATGTGTACTATCCCAAGCGTGACAAGACCCTCATCCATCCCCACCAGAGTCAATCTGAAGGAAAGGTCCCTTCCTCCTTGACTCTAGCTAACACATGTACATCATTGTGCGGTCCCTGGAGCAGGGTGTCCCCAAGACAGCAGCGATGGCACCAAAGTAAGCGTAGAGCAAGGGCAGTACCACTCCCAGGTGACACCAGCCTGAGTGCAGTCTAGCTCCATGGGACCACATACTTCACCACGCCCTCCACAAGATGACCTTTCACCTTCCATCCTTACAGTAACCAAAGTGTTATTGATGCTACCCTGCAACCCAGTAACTTCAGGCTCCAAATCTGCTGCGGGCTAATTAGAATACAATTATCCACCCACTCAGGGGAGGCAAGAAATCGTCTCAAGCATGCCACAGGCATTCCTTGCGAAAGTTTGATGATCCTTTCTGAAATGATCCACATAGGTTCCCAAGGCCTTGCAAGGCCCTCAGTACTGTGACAGCTGTCAACAAAGTGTCAAGTAGCCCTAGGGACAAAACAGGTTTAAAGGGAAACTTAAAACCAGTCACCACTCCCAAGTACTGGGGACAAGGCCTAATACAGAGCACCCAGGTGTCACTGAATGAAGCAGGGAGACAGGGAGGGAAAGGGGAAGAAATAAAATGGTTTTTAAAAGGAAAAACATCATCATCAACAACAATAATCTATTATTTGGCTGACAGCTGGAAAGTCAATGGATTGATTTTGAATATCTCCATATGCAATAGAAAAATGTACATTTGAAGCTCCCTCAGGCGATTATTTTAAGAGATCTGGGCCATCCCAATGATGCCCTATAAAATCTGTCAAATTCCAAGAAATGCAGTAAGATTGTTAATTAGGCGTTTATTTTACAACTGGCATATAAAATGTGTCACAAATAGTATTTTCTATATATTGGTATGTCTTTATTCTCCATACTCCCAAAGAATAGTTTATATAGACAATGTCTTCCATTTTATACATTTGACACAGTATTACAAATTCCTACTTTACAATGTTTGGCTCTAACAATATCCATGATTTATTTGGTTGTTTTACCAAACAGTTCTGAGAAAGTCCATTCTTAAAATCACTTTAAAGTTAGTATCTAAAATCTACTGCAGCAAAAATAAGGTGTTCTCTTAAAAAGCTCCCTTTCCTACCATCCCATGGCAAGTAGCACTGACTTAACTGGGGTCACAGGAACTGCGGCTCTCCCCAGCTCAGATCTTCCCATGCTGCTGCAGCTTCTCAGTGAGCCAGCCTCAAGCAGGGACTTTCTGTCCCACTGGTCTTCACGACACCTATAAGCACTAGTGTAACTACACAGAGGTGGTCTCTGGGTGGGGACAACTGAAAATGTACTGAGAAGCAGCAGAGCCAGCACGAGTCCACTAACAGGAAATCATTAGGTAGAATCTCCTAATGGCAGGGTGTGAGCATCCCAGTAAGGCAGGGTGTGAGCGTTCCAGTACGTGCTAAACTTTGCTCTATAATTCCTTCCCTCTGGCACTGCAGTTGTCCCATGTACGACCCCCTTACACTATCCCCAGTCTGCCCTGAAATATAAACTTCCTAGCCAGGGATTAGCTGTTGCATAAAAGACTTAAGTCCTTCTTATAACGTTCAGATGAACTGATTTTAAACTTTTGCTGGTTTCTTAAAAGAAAACGCAAAGCCAACAGTAATGAACCAGATGACACTAAGGAAAGTGGTCCAGAGGAGAAGATAAGGACTGAACCAAAAGTCACCACTCCCCAGCCACGCAGCCTGACCATCAAGTCACTAGGTCCCAGCCCTCACTATATTTACAAAGACCATAAAATGGCTTCCTTTCCCCATCTGGTTTTCAACACATCCTTTCCTTACCCTGGCAAGAAACTGTTTGTCTTAGTCACCACTTCTTGTTCTGAAGAAACAACACAACTTATAAAAAAAGGCATTTAATTGGAGGCTGCTTACAGTTTGAGAGGCTCAGTCCATGACCATCACTGCGAGGAGCGAGGCAGCAGGCAGGCCACATGACACTGGAGCAGCAGCAGAGAGTTCATATCTCATGCACAAGTTGCAGTCAGTGCAAACAAGTGAGACTTGCTCTGGTGTGATCTTTGGAAACCTCACCGCCCATCTCCAGTGGCACACCCCTCCTACGCGGCCACACCTCCTAATCTTTCTCAAATAGTTCCACAACTAGGGACAAAGCATTCAAATGTGTGAGCCTATGGGGGTCACTTTCATCCAAACCACGCCATCTTAACCTCATCTCACTCCACCTGCTCAAAACGCATCTGTTATAACCTATGGTGCCACATAGTTATAACCTACGTGACCTCACAGAGCTAAAGACAGCATTTCAGTCTTTCTCTTGTTCCTTACAGTACCAAATAAGGATTTTTTTAAATGCTTATATTTTTTACATTTAAAAGGAAAATGGTCTTATTGTGTGCAATGATAGAATATACATATTCTTGACACACAGATTTCTTTATTAAGGATAAAAATATCAATGAAAAATCAGCACTTTATTTTTAACCATACAACCATTTAATAATAAAAAATATTAACATCTGGAGGTACATGAAGGAAGAAGCAACTAATGCAATTTTCTAATCTTATATCCTAAAATTAGATAGAACTTCTGAGCTGCAAGAACCTCAGTAGTTAAAATGAAACTCCTTAACTTCTCCAGCCTCCACATACTGGCTTGGCCCTGTGAAGCTTCATCAGAATTAATCTGCTCTGTGCACTGACTCTACAGGGTCTCTGCCACAGTAAGAATCCTCAAATCCTCCGTGCAGCAGGCGCAGGTTCAAAAGATGAGGTCCCCAACACATTCTGAGGAGGAGGATTGTGTTCCAGAGCTACACAGAAATGTTCATCCCCGAGAGCGGCCTGATTGGGAGGAAATACTTAGCTCAATGTATTAGAAATACCCAAGCCGAGGTCATCCAAGATGGCGTTAATCACACACTGTGTCTGATCCACAGAACAGCAGTGACTGCACAGCCACCAAAGAACCATACTGAGAGCTCCAAAACACAGTGCTGGTGTTTCCCAGAAAGAAAGAAATCCTGTCATGTGGATCGCCCATGCCCTCCCACTGCAAGACCATGGGACCACACTCAGGTGAGCTCCCAGGGACCACAGCCGCCCTTGCTGCTTTAAGGGTGCGGCCAGGCACAGTGCCGGCGAAGAAGATGGCGATCGAAGAGGAGGTGCTGTGCGAGTCGAGCCCGATTAAGGACTGCACCACCCACACCACAGGCCTCACAGACTTCCTCTCACGGCTGTGCAGCCATGCTCAATGCTGAGCTGGATCATGCAGAGGTGAATACTAGGGGCAGCACCTAGGTAGGGGTCCATGGTGGATGGAGCAACAGAGACTCACTCGAGAGGCACGAATCAACAGAGTTACAAGTACCACGGGAGAAGAAGCTGAGCTGGGCCAATATCAATGGTTTCTGCAAGCTTCTCTATGAAGACTTTGAGGGGCCTCCACTTGCCACCTGCTTGATGGCCCACAAGATCCATTACCCACAGGAGTAGGAGGCCATCCAGGCCTTGACAGCCAGCCAAAATCTGGCAAACTGAACGGGAGCAGGAAAGCTGACCCTGAGGACATGGAAGCAAGAGAATTGACACTGAGGACACAGAACAGGAGCGCTGTCCCTGAGGGCATAGGAGCAGGTAAGCCAGCCCTGGGGACATGGGAGCCTGAGAGCTGGCCCTACCTTCAGGACACAGGAAGAAAGCTGGCCCTGCCCTGATGACATAGAAGCAGGAGAGCAGGCCCTCCCCTGAGGACACAGGAGCAGGTAAGCTGGCCCTGTCCTGAGGACATGGGAGCACGAGGGCCGGCCCTGCCCTGAGGACAGGGGAACAGGAGAGCAGGCCCTGCCATGACAACAGCTGGCCATGCCAAGATAACCATGGAGCAGGAGAGCCGTTCCTGCCCTGAGGACATGGGAGCAGGATAGCTGGCCCCACCCTGTCCTGAGGACACAGGATGACACGGAGCGAGAGAGTAGGCCCTGCCCTGAGGACAAGGGAGTGGGCCCTGATCCAGGACTCTGAGTGGACCTCACCCCAACATCTACCCCATGTATGACCGGCTGGAACACATGAAGGAGCCAGACCTGCAGACTAGAAGATTAAGAATCTCCTTGACACACAGCACCAATGGGATATCTGACAGCAGTCCCAGTGAGGATCTGGTAATGATAGTGCAGGCCTCAAACCAGACCCATGACTCGTAGCAATGAACATTTGAAAGTAAACATATGTGGACAAAAGGCTATACTGCATGATACACTACAGCTTCTGTGACAAGATTTTTTGTTTGATTGTTTTATTTTACTGGGGGGCAGGAGAGGGATTTTGGTGCGTGATACGTAAGTAAATCATAGAAATTCAATAAAAGTAAAATAAATAAATAAATAAATAAAACCTCAGATCCCTTTCTCCTCAAAATCTGCCCCAAGTCCACATCTTTTCATGGCAAGTCACACTTTAGACCCGCTTCTTTCACTTCCTACGCTGCCTTCCAGACTTGGATGTGTACTCTACCTCACCTGCATACTGGTTTACTTGCTCAAAAACACCGCACACCAGCATCATGTTAAATATGAGTTGACCAAACTGTTCTTTGAAGTTCAAGATCACTGCCACGCCATGTTCACAGAAAGAACTAACCATGAGTTTTCTTCAACACTCACTGCATATGGACTGCTTACAGATCTTCTTTTAGGAGGCAGATATATTCATTAGAAATTAGATTTAATGCTTTGGAACCCTTAGGCAAATTATCCATTACAGTAATTCCAAAATTACAGATTAGGATTCTGGCATCCAAAAAGTTTCACACATGAATGATGGAGAGACCTAAGACACTACACCTTCACTCGGATGTGAAAACACAGTGAAAGGAATAAGCAGGACTTGTTGACTTTGAACTTTCCCTTCAGTGCTGTGTCTAAATGAGCCTTCAAGAACTGCTTAAAAATAACTAGAAGGGCCATATTCTGGGAGAAAAATACATACAACATACAGATGAATCTGTTTCCCTAAATTGGCTGCTTAGTTTGGGCTGTGCTATTTCCTGCTCAAATTGGTTTCCTGCAATTTGTTAAGGCTGCCAAATACTTAGTGATCTCAGCAACACACTTAACACAAATCGGCAAATCTTTCCCTATTTTTCACAATGACAAGAAATTTACAGAGAAACTTGCCCAGTGAAGATAATAATAAGAATGAGCTCATTTGTCTTCTTCCCCCCCTCTCCCCCCCCCAATGGATTTATCATTTTCATCAGGTTGCCAGTAGCTTAGGAAACCAATAAACAGGCTCTTAATGCCATTTCCTGTCTGATTTCTTCATATTGATCTTGGAGACAGTTTCTTAGGGGTGGATTGGTCAAACATGAGTGGCCTGACCTCACAACTGTCCAGCAAAACTAAAAGATCAAGATGAAGGGAAGAAAGTTCAAAAGCCAAAATTGATTTCTAAAATCAAAAGATTTTATGAACATGAACCACATGTTCATAAAAGGGTGTGACTACACACAATGGCATCCCCTCTGTCAGAGAAAATCAAGTTCACATAGTTGTGATATGCAGCAAAGAATCCCAAGCAGCAAGGACACAGTTAAGTTCTTTTCAGCACATGCATTTATTAAAGTGGCACCGCAATCTGCTGTGTGTCACACAGTGTATTATTTTGCCCAAACAGCTTTACATGCAAATACTTATTGCAACGAATCACTGATCTGGTTCAAGGTTTCTCAGAAAAGAAAAAGTTTCAGCCTTAAAAAAAAAAACAAAAAACACCTAATTTGTAGAGTATAAATTATATTCTCCAATTATATATAAATATATACATAAATGGATGCATATACATATGACAAATCTTAGCTCTTATATTCAGAAATCCTACGGTTCTCAGTTCATCAAATACACTGCCCTATATTCACACATGTGAATAGCCTAGGGCTAGTATGAAAAAGTCCTGGGAGAAAGAAAGCATTTTAATAAATATTAAAAATTCAGCTCACATTTAATATATAATTTACTTGACACTGAAAAATGTAGAAAAAGCTGGTGACATTTTCATCAATAAACTTTTGTAGACTAGAAAAATTATTTCATCACACAGCAGAGTAATGCCTCATAAGAGCTCTGTCACTGAGCACTGACAAAAGCCCAACGAGAAACTCAGACGAGAATGTAAGTTTTGAGGCTAGAACTTTTATCAACATATTTTAAAAATTTTAAGAACTAGTGTGTGTTAATTTAAACAATCATGGTCTAATTGTTTGCTTCACGTAACGGCAAGATCACTTCGAAGTACCATGCCAGTGTTAGCTCTCCTCCTGGCTTAGGCTGGAGTGAGAAAACCACACTTACTAGATCTTACTACGTCTTTTTTCCTATCATGGTTCCAGCCAAGTGATCCAAGTGTTCCAAGCATGAGGAGCCAACACTCCAGGTTCCTTAACACACCCACTGGGAAGCTGTGGCCAAGAACACCTCCAGGGCTGTTCCCAGAGCCTCCATAGTGAGTAGAATGAGTAATGTGGAAAAGAGTAGAGAGTCAAAGCCACACACAGAACCGTCTGGCCACACAGCCAGGCACGCCGTTAGCGCACCTGAGGAAACTCACAATGCCCAGCACTGGTCAGGCCCAGGCTCAAACCACAGAGTAGAGCTTCCTGCCGACTGGAAGCAGTCTATACCTGCATCACCCAGCATGACAGTCACTAGCCACACGCAGTTGATTAGTGACCCTGAAATGTGGCCAGTGCATGTGAGAAACACACTTCCATTGTATTGACTTTAAATTAGTTGTTATGTAATTTTTAATGGCCAAAGGTAACTGGTGGCTACTCTTCAGTGAGAACAAGTCTAGTCTGATGACCCACTCACAAGGTAGTATTCTAAGTCTTCAGCGCCCAGGGTGGTCAGAGCTGAGCATGGACCACATCCTGTAGTCTGGCTCTCCCAGAAGTCAGCAGGTCAACCTTACCTCTCTCAACGTTTCTCAGTTTTACGCCTTTAATCCCAGCACTCGGGAGGCAGAGGCAGGCGGATCGCTGTGAGTTCGAGGCCAGCCTGGTCTACAAAGTGAGTCTAGGATGGCCAAGGCTACACAGAGAAACCCTGTCTCGAAAAACAAAAACAAAAACAAAACAAAACAAAACAAAAAAAGAAACCAACCCCAGGGGCCAGCAAGATGGCTCAGCAGATAAAGGTACTTGCCATGCAAGCCTGGCAACCTGAGTTCAATCCCCGGAACCCAAGTGAAGGAGGAAGGAAAGAATCAGGTCCACAGTGCTGTCCTCTGATCTCCACACACCCACTATGAAACACAATGTGCACTGTGCACACACACCTAAAAAAGGCCAATTCTAGAAGGAAACCATTTTCATTCCTTCAGCTCATTACAGAAGGAGACTCAGTACAGGGACATGAGGAACAAAAGCATTCAGAAAGAAACGGTTCTCTCCCGAGCCCAGCAGAACACCTAAGGCAGCGCCTGCTTTCCCACCCATTTCCCTCACGGCTCCTCTACAAATGACATAGGAGGTCATGCAAACTGTCATAAAAGAGTGGCATTTACTCTGGAGTCACATGGGTGGGCCAACTCTCAGCTCCGCTGCTCACCAGCTGTGTGACTCTCGGCAAAATAATTAATCACTGTGTGCCTCAGCGTCCTTCTGCATAAAGTGCATTAGTAACAGTTCCTTTCCTAGCGGATTTTAAGAATAAGATCAGGTAAGAGATAAAAGACTTAGCACAACTCCTACCGTATACACACCATTTCTTACTCATCATTCCATCATTATTTCATCACTGTTTGCCTTAACAAAGTAGAACCAATCCAATTTTAAAACAGGTTCTAAATGAAAAATTAATTCATAAGTCAAAATTCATTCCTAAGCCAAAATATTTAAAATTAATTTCAACATCTTCTAGGGTTTGTTGGTTTCTGAATGTCTGTCTCTACCTTCCTTACAGTCTTATTAGCATGTAGGTATATCTGCACAAAATCTAAACTCTTTGAAATAATTCCAAAAGCTTCATTATTTGTAATGCAGGCATTCAGTAAATGTTGCCTAGATTTATAGAATTAGATCCAAGAATGAACAAAATATGTAATGGAATTTTTCCTAGCTTAATTCAACAGTTAATAAGAAGCATGCACCAAGATGCAGCCTTTACCCTCGAGCTGAGAACTTCCCCATGAGCAGACAAGGACAGCGGCCATGAGTTAATCATAGAGAGGAACAGAGCAAGAGAGTGAGAGATAAATGATAGGAGTAATACTGAAAGGTAAGCAGAAGCCAGTCCTGGTGCCTGCAGAGGTCACAGTCGGCCAAGATACACACACTCGAGCCATGGGTCAGATGGTCAGATCACACCCTACAGAGATGCGCCTGAACCATCACATGAACTGACTGGCATGTCTCATGGAAACATGAAGACCACTATGTAAACAGCACAGCACTGGGGTCTATGCAGAGATAGTAAAAGATAATACAATCTGGACTGTAGCAGTAGAGATAGGCCAGAAAGATACCTTCAAATACATTTTAGACATAGTGTTGACAAGATCAGATACTGGCTGGATGTAAAGAATAAAGGAAAAACAAAACAACAACAACAACAACAACAAAATGCAGCTCCACTCAGGGTTTTGACTATCTTCTCTTTCCTGAAAAAGATGGGGAAAACAGCAGGTCTGTAAAGAATGGGCAGGTTTTATGGGCTGTGTTAAGTTGGATGTGTGCTTGCCTTTCATCTGCATCCATTAAACGTGAAGACGGCTCAATGCTCCTACTCAACAAGATATTCTGAAAAGACAAAAACTGTTCCCGATTAAGTGTGGTGTCAGAAGCTCAAAGTATGTTGGCATCTTAATGGTCAGCTCGAGGGTCACAAGAGCCCCCCCAATCCCTCCAGAGAGTGGCATGTGCACAACAGCTCAGCTTTCTCACATTTATAACCTGCAGCCAAATAAGCACCTTTCAAAAAAACTCCAAAAACTCTTGGCCCAAAAGCCATCACTCCCATATTGCCCGCCATTTCACAATCAACAGCATGTCCAGTCGTTATTTGGGCAGCATTAAGAACAGAGCGGGAAAGCGGTAGGGATGTGGCCCAGGGTAGAGCACTTGCCTAGGAAACATAAGCTGGGTTCTATCTCCAGGTGAGAAAAGGAGAAGTGCTGCACATACAGCAGGTGCCAGTAAATACTTGTTGGACCAGCACAGGGGTGGAGCTAGAGGAAGGTGAGGGAAGAGAAAAAGAATTGGGTCTCTTTAGCTCTTTCTCACCCAGGAAGACCTATGGATGAAGCATACAATTTTTCTATGGACTCCATTTAACAATATTTTCACATTAACTAGGTCAGACTGTGATAAACTAAATCTTTTGTAAATGCTTAAAAAAATAGAAAATAAAATCATTTGAGATATTTAACAACTTGGAAGCAGTAAATGGATACTTTCTAATTTCAGGGTTATTCTTAAAAAAATAAGTATTTACTCCTTAATCCCCAATATTCCTACTATCAAACCATTTCATTAAAAAAAAAAAAAAAGTGTGAAATTGCATTCTGAAGCTTAGCAAAGGGTTTAGGAGTTGGATGAGAAAAACAAAAGTTCCCAATTTTGCTTGAAATAAGAGCCAAACATTTTAAAGTAAGCCCTGACACTGATGTCTAACATCCCCTAAGAAGCTGAACGTCCAAATATCACAAGACAGAGGGCAGTGAGTTTGACTACTGAATCAACTGTCCCTACTTAGGGTTTTTAATGAAAGCCCCTAAAATAAGAATGCCACCATACCTGAAGCACCATAAATACTGGAATATCGCTGCGACTTAGAGCCAGCTGGAGAGGACTCCTTCATCCGGTCGATCACATTCTCTGAAAGCTGAAAAGGGAACATCAGAATGAAACTGATGAGACAAAATCAAAAGACAGTGCACCCAGCATCCAAGAAACCCACATCCGCATCCTTCTGCACAAGAAATGGCTACACAGTTAGACTCGCACAAACAGCTGTAACCTTACATAAGCAAGGACAGTTGTAAAATGCCAAGCCACGCACCACAGCACTACTCCTTTATTTCTTCTACTGTACTACTAAGTGCTTATTCCAAATGTTTCTTGGTTTGTGCTGTGAGCTAAATTATAATCTCAGAGAAAATATCAAGCACCAGAACTCCATCTGTATTCATTCAGTAACTATTTAGTATTATGTAATTATGTATGTATGTACACATGTACATATGTATGTTAACAGACCACAGCTCTCCTTCCCTCTCTCTCTCACCTCCTGTCCTTCCTCCTGTCCTTCCTACCTCCTTCCCTCCTGTTCAAGGCTAAGAACACACAATCGCTTTCGATAGCTTTTATTCAGCACTAACTCTGTACCAAGAAAAAAACTAGATTTAGGAGGACTCAAAACCATAAAGCTGCTAAGAGAGAAGCGGAATAAAGAACCAAGGCATTTTAGTGTGTCATAAAGGGTACTACCAGACTTTGCCAGCCTGTAACACAAGCTTGTAGGAATGGGATGGGTGGTGCATCCAGCCAAGCTGTGGACATGGGACTAGTGGAGAGGCAAGGAAGACTCGTGGGTAAGGATGAAGAGATCTCAGGAAGTGAAAGCAACAGAGCAAAGAACTATATTAAGTGTAGATGGGAAACAGGGTGCCAACACTAGACCGCCAAGTGCACAAATCAAAGACTCTGAGGAACATTCCAGCCTGTAGAGTTGAGTCACCAGCCATGTCACTATGCATTATCCTTTTGTGTTTTCTTGACAGTGCTTACCAATGTCTGACACTGTTGTTTCCTCTCTGCCTTTCCCACTACAGAAAAAAGATGACAGAAGAGCAAGGTTTTGATGTCCCATCACTGTATCCCCAGACTCAACAGCCCTGTAAGTGAATGAATGACTCAAGAGCCCTGTAAATGAATGAACGAATGAACG
Organism: Acomys russatus; assembly: GCF_903995435.1. Classification (NCBI taxonomy): domain Eukaryota; kingdom Metazoa; phylum Chordata; class Mammalia; order Rodentia; family Muridae; genus Acomys; species Acomys russatus. The sequence goes on along the minus strand of NC_067146.1, from coordinate 9,387,124 downwards.
AATGAACAAAGAGATAAAAGAGAAGGTGTAGAAAAAGGTGGCTATTTGGGATTTTAAAACTCTTAGGAAACAAAGTTTGAGATTAGTAAACTAAGTTTTAGGGCAGAGTAATAACAAAATCAGTTTTACATTTCAGAGATCATTCTGGCTACAGTGAAGACAACAGACTGAAGCGGAAGGAGGACCCTGGAGGAGAGCAAGGGACCAATTAAGAAGCTATTGAGCATATGTGCACACAAAGCCTAGCACAGAGTGTGCATAGAGGCATTATGCACAACAGCAAGAGTGGAAACAAACCAAGGCTATTTACTGGTGAACAGATAAACAAAACATTATGTATCCGCAGAATAGAATACATTCAGTAACAAAGAGGAATGAAATTGCAGTAAAAGCTACAGTATCTATGAGCCCAAACATCACTAAGCTAAATGGAAAGGACCAAACATCAAAGAGCACATACTGCAGAATCACTTCTTTTTGTTTTAAGATACGTGTCTCACTATGTAGCCCAGGTTAGCCTCAAATCTGCATCTACCTCCCAGGTGCTGGGATTACAGTTGTAGGTCAATGTTTGGCTGTGTTGAGTCTATTTACGTGAAACACCCAGAAACGGCAATTCTATCTGTAAAGCATCAATAAGCAAAGTTTCCTAGAGCAGAGGTGAAGTAAGAATTAACTGTGAAAGGACTCAAGACCTTTCTCAAATTGTGAAAATGTCCTGAAAAGTTACTGTATAACATGGTTATTTTATTTCCAGGGATGTAAATTGTTTTACAATGAAGTTGCTGGGGGTGGGGGGTGCTACTTCGGTAATACAATAGGTAACATTCAAAAGATGCGCTGGGCCTTGCATGGTAGCACATGCCCGAAACCCCTGCACCATGGAAGCAGGCACAGGAGGAGTAAGAGCTCAAAGCCAATCTGGGATGTATGGAACAACTGTGGCAAAAATAATACATGTCGTCAACACTGCTAACATGGACTTCGTGCTTATTACTTGTCATCAATACCCTAGTGCTTTACTCACCCAATCCTTAACAAGCCCATGTGCTAAATATTTACATTATCTCATATGTATAATATAAGTGAGAAAAAAAAAGTACTGCCGGACAAACACCAGGCCCCAGACCACACAGTCCCCCAGCAGTGAAGCTGGGGCTCCAACTCAGCAAGCCCAGGCTTCAAGGTCAGTATCAAACGTCCCTCCTGAGTATCGCACGTGATCTCTGCTAAGAGGAGGTAGCAAAACAGAGGTCAAGGAGGACCCGCAGATTCCAGCTCCAGGAAGAGCGTAATGTATTGTTTTAAAATCACATGTACTATCAGTAGGCCCGGCTAGGAATCAATCAAGACACAGACACTTGTTATATTTTAAAATAGCCTTACTTAACCTGGGGCAGGACAGATATCAATCCTCTAAACTACCTCCCGTAGTGGGGCAGGCATGAGATCCATGTCTCAGTCCCATGCCATCTGTTTCTAATAACTTCTATCAAGCTACCTCCCATCCATAATCCCAAACACTTGCTGGTGTTCTTCATCTGGGCGGGATTCTCCATCCACGCCACTGGCCATGTGCTTCTCCTCCAGCTAACCCATGGTGGCCTTCCTCTCTTCACTTTCTCCTTGAGGTGCTCATTTCTTCTTTTTCCCAGAATTCCTCTCTCCTATCCCCACCTATCTCCTTTGCCCTGCCCAGGTGGGATGGCTTTTTATTAAGCTAAAGGTGGGTCACAGACAGCAAGCAGTAATTAGCATCAAAACACATTCGACCACCCCCAATACCAATGCTCCTCCGTGCTGAGGAGGCTCTACCTGGCCTTCACCCTCAGGACACCTATACACAAGCATCATGGCAATCCTTTATGCTCGTACTTACAGAAACTGACAGGCATTCGTAAAGCACCTTAGCCATATATATGGCGTCCCTCTCTTCCCTAACCCCACTCTATCATCACTGCCCTCTTCAGGAATCCAGTGCCCTTCTGACCTCTTACTGCACCACACTTCAGAACGCTCTAGCCAAGTCTTATTTCTCCGCCAGGCTTCACTCGCCTCTGCTGCCTGGCCTCAGGGCTGCAGGACTTCACTCTCTTCTTTGGCCATACTGTCTTATCACCCCATCTGATCTTCGTATTCTCAGCCAATAATTGGATTTTCCTTCCTCGGTCTCCCTAGTGCAGGACGACAGGCACTTGCCACCACATCCACCCAAGCCCTTAAGTGCTGTTGATAAATTCATGAATTCTAAACCCCAGCCCCCTGAAAGCCAGAGTAGAACATGTCAAACTACCCCCATCCAGAATCCCAAATCAGAAATAGGGCTTGCCTTTAAGACTTCTTAGCCACGACTTCCTCCAACCCAACATTCAAACGAATTGTTATTTCTTCCCTCATCTCACTTCTCATTTGGTGGTAGCTAATTCTCCAACCTTACCATCTGATTTCTCCCTTTACACTTCACACCCATAGGTTCCACAACCGTATGTGGCTGTGTTGTTGTTTCTGCCACCAATGCCTTCCCTCCACACCCCTTAAGGTGGGGTTTCAAGATCTGGTCTGAACATCCAAAAGCAATCACTCAGCACACTAACTGTGCATTCCATGCACCCGTGTCTGCCTGGCAGAGCTGCGGCTCCTTGTGCCCACTGTTCCCAATACAAACACTCCCGAGACTGAGTACCTCTTCTTTCCATGACACTGAGCTGGACATCACTGAGTCACTCATTCAACAAACGTTCCATACACCAAGTACCAAATAAAGGCCCCAGGACCCTGTGTTAACCTTCTAAGCCTTAACAGGCACTTCCGTCTCAGAGCCCAAGGAAGTAAATGTGAGCTGAGAAGGGGAAAGCAGCTCAGAACTGTGCTCTTTACAGAGAAAGGCCATCATTGCCCATCCTAGAAGACCAGTCAAACTAAGAAAGCAGCATACCAAGAGGCTCTGTACCCTGAGGCACTAGGGCCAGCTCCATCTTTTCTTGTTGTTTTGTTTTGTTTTGTGATTCTAGGGGTTGAATCCTGAGCCCCAAGGCTACCTCGGGGCTACATCCCCAGCAGCCCTAGCTACATTTTTTTTATATGTTTGCCTGCTTGCTTGTTTTGTGTTTTGAGACAGGGTCTGAAGTAGCCCAGATTAGACTCAAACTCACTATGTAGTTGAGACTGATCTTGAACTCCTGATCTATCTGCCTTTACCTCACATGTACTGGGGGGTCAGGCAAGCACCCAAAGTCTGGCTTTGCACCTTCTGACAGCAGCTGCTGGATATCCTTTTGAAATTCGTCTACAAAGCTGACAAGAAGGAAGGAAAGAAAGAAAGAAAGAAAGAAAGAAAGAAAGGAAGGAAGAAAGAAAGAAAGAAAAGCTTTGTTAACACTGACTCCAACCCTCTGCATTCCCAGGTGACCCTGAGCAAAATCCAGTTAAGACCAGCAGTGGCTGCCCCAACCTGTAGTCACATGCTCTGTAAGCAATATACCCCACCTATCTCCCCAAATACAGTAAAAAGCACACCAATGTAGAGGAATGTTAATTCAGAACATGGCTGTTCTGGCAAGAGATCGCATCCAAAGACCTTCTAGGTCTGTGTGACCCAGCAGGAATACAAACATGCCTTTAATCCAGGAGACAGAGGCAACAGATCTGAGTTCAAGGCCAGTCTAGTACAGAGCAAGTACCAGGTAAGAAAAGCTTAGGTCCAGGGGTGGTGGTGCATGCCTTTAATCCCAAATGAAGGTAAAGTTAAGTTTGTAGAAGGAAGCACCCATGTTTGAAAATGATGTCTGAGTGGCAGAAAAGGTGACAAATTAGAGAAAACAGAAGAGAGAGGAAAGGGAAGCTACTTAAGAGGCAGTTTTTCAGAGAGAGGAGGCAGTTTTACCAGGATAGTAATAAAGAGATGGGTTACAGAAAGAGAACTCAGGTAAAGACAGATTGAGCCAGAAAATGAGAAGAAGCCAGAAGATTAAAGCAGATTGCTGATTTAGTTTTAGGCCAAGCAGAGCAATTCTGGGCCTAGAGAAGCTGGGAAAGGAATTTGAGCCAGAACAGCTGAGTTGAACCAGCCAGCCCAGAGCTCAGAGAGAACAAGTGAGGGTGAGCTCATTAAGCAGTAACTCTCAGAGGCTGAAAACATTCTAGGCCTAGGTAGATTATATAGAGGCTAGAAGCTTCCAGGACTAAGCCTAGAACAGCAAAAGGAGGTAGTAAGCCTTTGAGACAACAATTAAGCCAGGAAAAAAATTACTTTTACACACCAAAAGGAAATGAGCCTTCCTTTCTAAAGCTTAGAGCTATTTTAAATGATACATATTACATTTAAGTGACATATAGTATATTAAATGATATATAATACATTTAACTCGTGCACACCATATATTTCATAACACTGTATTAATGTTACAATATATTCTACATAACTCTGTACTGCTGGGGCCAGAGCTCAATGATGGAACACTTGCCTAGCACACACAAGTTCCTTGGTTTCATCTTCACCAACTAAAAATAAATAAATAAATAAGAAATAAACCACTATATATTACATATTACCATTACCACAAATACTACAAAATTCATGTATTATATTATACATCCAAAACAGCATACACATAAGCCATTATATAAAGCTTATCAGTTTATATAAAAATGTAAAAAATTTTACAGTTTAATGATGTAATATAAAAGCATTAACTTTTACAATTTCTGTATTTCAACCCAAAAATCAAAGAGCTGCACATTAAAATTATGTACAGCTATAACTGGTCAGCAATGTTAGCTAAAACTCAAGTGTCAGCTATAAACCCTGATCTGTGTTTGTTTTTTAAATACACCATCCACTTCTCTTCAAAATGTATACTGACTACTTTAAATACAGAAACTCCAAAAAGTCCTTTCAATCCCTGAAGCAGGCTCAAAGTGTCACCCTTCAAACTGAAAGCGCTGGCTCAGAAAAGAGGACAGCCACCTCACCTCCCTTGTCTGGGAAGTCAAAGTTTTGGTCCCTGGGTATGTGAGGACTACAGTATCTAGGCCACCAACTAGCTGGTTATTCATATAGTCACAGTCACAGATTTGTTTCGCCTGGTTCACTCTCACTACCTGGGTGTTAACACAGAGCTCCTTCTCCACAAGGCACTGAGGATGAGGTCTGGAGTTCGTGCCAGCATCTGTATAGATCCTAGCAGGAGTGTGTTAGACAGTGGTTCTCAACCTTCCTAACACTGTGACCCTTTAATAGAGTTCTTCCTGTTGGGGTGACCACAACCATAAAATTATTTTCATTGCTACTTCCTAAGTGTAATTTTGCTACTGTTATGAATCATAATGTGTGTGTGTGTGTGTGTGTGTGTGTGTGTGTGTGTGTGTTTTCTGACGGTCTTAGGTGAAGCCTGTGAAGGGATCATTCGACCTCCAAATGGTTCTCGGCCCAGGGTTGAGAGTCACTGGCATTAGGTGTTGGGTTTTCTCTCCCTATGCTTTTTGGGACATAGAAGTAGACTATGTCTTTCAACCCAGCAGTGAGTATTTGTCAACCTTTTGCCACTTTTGTGGTTTCTCTGATACCTCCATATTTGCTACTTAATTAATATCAACCAAAACATCTTCCAATGTAAGTTCTAGTCACATGTAGTCAAGCCTATGTACATGTCATCCAAAGAATTCATGATAAGCACACTGCAGCTGATAACTCTGCATGTTGCAGGGCTGGCTGATTTGGAGTCACCCTTCACTTGTTCTTCCACAGCTGAATTCTTACATCTTTGAGCTGCACTGGTGGCAGTGAGAGCCTGAGGCTGCAATTCTCCTGAACTTGTGCACAATTACCTGTCCCTGGCTATAGAACACAGCAGCATGCTCCACAGGCTCAGCTGTAATCCCAGGTCTCACCTGGTCTCCTCTGGGAAAAGAGGCGCTAACTTGTGAGGCAGCAGATAAGATTGAAAGATGCGGGCCACAGTGGTGCACACAACCAATGTCGTAGACACCTCAGCTCTTCTCTGTGATGAACACTAACCCAAAGCTGGGTAGAGGGAGAAGTCACAGGTCCAACATAAGCTTCAGGAAGTGCTGGACAAGCAGCCTCAGTAAGAGGCAGCTCTCCAGGAAACACACTGTCCTTAGAGAGGGCCCTTCCATTAGAAGAGCCTTTTCCCACTTGCTGACCTTCATCTGCTACCCCTGCCTTCCGGCTGCCTCAGCAATCTCCATCCAAATACACATATTGATGCTACAAAAGAAGCCCTGGACTTTAGAGTCCATGGATGAATTCAATGTACACAAGTCTGTGTGCTCCCTGCATTGCTGGGGCAGAGTCCATACCTTACAAAATTCACAGTGGCCCATATGTCAGAAGAACCACAATTCTAATAAAGGGCGGTCAGACAAGCTGGCCTGTTAACAGAATCCGCTAGCCTTGCCTACCCACCCTACTCAAAGACACTCGGGCAAGCAGAGCTTGGCTAGCGTTTGCTCACACCATGGGCTCCACAGAGCATAATGTGTATCAACTAGTCATCCCATTTATCTCTTCCACCAGGCTTTGTTTGGTCTTATCCAAAATGTGCACAAACATACCACCACACCAACCCAGAACTCCCTATGTTTTCAGACACAGGAGGCTGAATGAGAGGAACAAAGAGAGGGGAACTCAAGTCATTGCTGACGTGGTGAAGGTGGAAGCCACACAACACGGAACAGTTCACAACTTCAGCCCCTAATAGTTTTTCTTCAGATGTTTCTTAACAAATTGATTTGAAGAACACTGACAGAATGTTCTCTCTTCTCGGTTTTCCCTACACGTAGGAACAGGTCATTTCTACCCAATACCTTTTTTCCCCCCAAGACAGGGTTTCTCTGTGTAGCCTTGGCTGTCCTGGACTGACTTTGTAGACCAGGCTGGCCTTGAACTCACAGAAATTCACCTGCCTCTGCCTCCCCGAGTGCTGGGATTACAGGCCTGTGCCACAATGCCCACCTCCCCAACTATCTTTTTAAGGCATAACTCCCATATACAGAAGAAAAACGGGGTGGCAGGAAACACACAAAGACTCATTTCTGTAAAACACATCATTTTCAGTTCACATTTAGCCTGTTACTTGTGTTCTGAGTCCCAGAAATCTTAAGATGGCCCAGGACCTTAAATAGAAAGGGACCAATCCTCTATCAGCTAACTAAACCACTCACACAGTCCCTGTGGCTAACCAAATAAATGTACAACCCTGGCTAATTCTCTCTGCAGAACCCTTTATAGCAACCCACATTAAGGAACCTCTCCATTTAGGAGCTCTCAACAGTCAACATCTGCCAAAGCACTGGGTGTTTCACGGAGGTGTGCTTAGCACTGAGTGGCTCCCGTGGATGTCAGCTTCAAGGCCAGCTGCAGAGAATCATCTCGCCAGAATCCATGATAAGTACAACTTTGAAAATGATACTCACAAAAAAATAAAAAAAATAAAAATAAAAAATAAAAAGAAAATGATACTCACTGAAGTTGACATTTGCTCTGGAAGAGTTCACTCACAGCTCTGATGTTTTAGATAAATTCATGAAAGACCAGGTTCTGAGCACCCTTTTTAAGCAGGCCCGGCAGGTGGACACAAAAGTCCTATTAAGCATGTGATGTGAGTAATAAAAGTGTTTTGTTTTTCTACCATTAGAAAATGTATTTGAGACTTAGAGAGAGTACAAGGCAAGAGGGTAATCCCTCATTCAGCCCATATGAGTAGTTCCATATGCAAAATTGAAACCAGCTGTAAGAATACAGGCTATTTTACAGAGGGCAGAAAAACACTAGCAACTGCTCAGAATACAGGAAAAAGCAAGAGCATATATAACGCCAGGAAAAGTAGTGCCTGCCAACAAGAAGGAACTGGAAACGACCTTGTTTCAAGCTGCAGGTCCATTAAGTACAAGCTATAAGCACCTCAAGAAAAACATGGAGACTCACGATCTAGTAGTAAACACAGCATGTTCAGTGAGTTTTCTCTTGCTCGCTCGACGCTACTCTTTCTACACTAGGCTGAAGATGAAAGTGCTGTCCTCATCAACGGAAAAGAACAAACTGGCTTCCCCGCAGTGTAGACTGAATTACTGGTATGCTCTTATTTTTCTCAACTGATGATCCTAGCATTATAAAACGATCAAAATTGGCAAAGCTTTCTTCAGCCAGGTTGCATCACCTCATAAAATCCATAACTGAAGTTTGAGCGTCTTCTGCTAGGAGATTTCCAAGACTCACACAGGGAATGGATGACCTCAGGCCTCAGTCGGCCCTGGGAGGGTCTATCGCTGGGGTGCAACATGCTCTCCTATTTAGTTATTTTGGGGTCACTATGTTTAAGCTTCAGCTCTCCTGAGGAACTCCAAGCTACAACTGTTAAGTGCAAACACTGACAAAGCCCTGGACACAAGACCAGTTACATACATGTGTGACATTCTCATTAGTATGCAGTTACACAGAAACACCAGAAAGGGAAATGACTTGCCCATGCTATGAGCTATCCTAAATCCCACAAAGATCTGAACCCAGGTCTGTCTGACTTCAATGCACTTTCAGAGAACTTTAAAGTATTAAATGTGAAAGGAACCCTATCATAATAATGACTACTTTTTATTTATAAGTTGACAAAGCAGGCTGGAAATATAGCTCAACGGTAGAATGCTTGTCTAGCACACGGGAGGGCCTAAGTTCAATTCCCAGCACCTCAAATAATTAATAATAATAATAATAATAACAACAACAACAACTAAAACTCTACAATTCATCAGGTGTTTTATACACCTTGTCCTCTTATAAAGAAAGAAAGTGATAACATTCCACTTTACGGATAAGAATGTGTCATCAGAAGTGACTTGTCCAACAGAATAATTAAACAAGTCGGCTTAATTCCAAGTTGGCATTCTCCTATCCATGACCTCAAGGAACCCAAAATGACTTCTAAGTCCTCACAATTCAACAGCATACCAGTTTCAGGAAAAAACAAAACAAAAAACATCAGAACTGCAACAGGCCTTATTTTGTTCTCAGAAAACAGACGGTGGCAAGAAGCTCACACAACTTCAGGGCTGGAAAAGACGGGAGATGTGCAAGACAAGCTCAGCTCCACCAGCCTGAAGGAGGGAAAGTTGAGCACTGCCCAAGGAGATGACAGACCACCCCTGGAAAAGACAGGAGGCAAAGGAGAAGCTGGCCAAGGGCATTTGCAGAATAGCTACATACAAATCAAATGACCCTGCCTGCTCCTGGACTGTAACAGTGGAGATAAAATGTATCTGGGAATGGAGGCCACACAGTTAAACAAAAACGTTCACAAAAGTTCCTTATAACAATCTCCCCACTTGGATGGAATACACGTCCCTACTTCCAAGCCTATCACTCTAAATTATCTGATATTCTATTTAAATCTCTGTACGGTAGCCAAACTCTCTTTCAATTTGTCCTGTGTTGTTGCCATTTCTATACATGAGGACATGTTCCTAATGCATTTTTCTAAACAAAATCTTCTCACTTGAAATTTACTTTTTTTTTTTTTTTTTTTTAATGTTTTCACTCTCTAGTGTGGAACATTCAAAGCCCCGAGACAACTTTCTTTTGTGCCATCTCTGTATAAACCTCAAGTTCGTAGTACTACAAAGAGTACTAACCAAACGACAGCATCGCAAAGAATTCGGCCTCATAGTCCTAGCACTAATTAGTAGAGTGAGCACTGCTGGTCACCGACTCAAAAACACAGTTCAACAGTCTGGAGTTTCTATCAAGAAAAACTTTAATAAGTTCTTTTCAAAGTACCAAATTTAGGAGGAAAAAGTTTTCAAACACTTGGAATGTTTTTAAATGTTTATTTCCTTATAAGAAATGTTAAACGGTATCTTACATAGTTAATTGATTAACAGTAGTTGTGTAAAAACAGTAGACGGAAAATATGAAGTACTCCAAAACCTTCTGAAGCCACAGTGCTTTATTTACCAGGTACACGTACGTGTACTTCCCATGATGCTCCAAAGTCAGGGGCAGAGGAGAGGGTTATGAAGTTAGTGCCCGTACACTGACACCCTAGAGGAAATTCAAGTTTTCAGTACATGTATCAAGTACACGCAAGGGGTATTTAAGAAGTCCCTACAACATATCGCTCAGAACTGACTGCCTTAGTTCCACCAACCTTGAAGAACAGCAAAGCGACCTCCCCCGCTACCAGGCAGGCAGAAGTAGGCCTGTAGTAACTGGGTCTGGTTCAAAACTTGGGCTAATGAACCACAGGAGAGCCACCTGGGAAAACGGTATTTTCAGGAGTCACAAGCCAGAAGCTGGCCAGCAGGGCCAGGAATGACTTGAATGCATTGGGTATATCTGTGCTGGGGGAAAGGGTGACACCAGAAGAGGGGCACGGAATGGCAGACACAACTAAGAGTAATCCTTAAAACGCCAATTCACCCTGAGAGATGTGCGTGGAAAAAGCAGGGATCGGGTACCGCACAGAAAGCACAGCGAGGCAAGAGTTTCAGTTAAGTCCTGCAAGTAAGTGAGCAAGGACGGCAGTGGTGACCCGGCACCCCCACTTGTCCCAGCACGGTGCCCGGCGCCTGGCACACAACCAAGAACTTTCTCTGAATGGATGTTCCGAGTCTTGAAACTACAGGCTTCTTCCCAGAGACCCAGACTTCTAGCGGGACAGCAGGGCAGCCGGCGAGCGGAAAAAGCAGGTGCAGAGGTCCCGGGCGCGTCTCAGCGTTGGGGGGTCCGAGTTCAAGGGCTGCCCTCCGCCCGCCCACGGCACTCACCCGGATGCCCTTCACCACCGTGATGTTCTCGTTCTCGTCCGCCTCGAAGGTGACCCGGCGGGTGCTGGCTGTCCCGCCCATGGCTCCTGCTTCTGTCCCCGCAGAGTCAGAGCGTGGACCCACGAGCACGTCAGGACCCACGCGCGCACACCTGCGCGCGAAAGCCCGGGACGCTTCCCTTGCCCAGCAGGAGCAAGGCCACGACCCCAAGAAGCAAGGAGAAGGCGCCGGCCCCAAGATCCCGCCTCCTCCGGTCACGTGCCAGAAGTAAACCGTCTCCGGTTGGCCCAAGAAAGTAAGCTGTCCGCCTCTTCTCGGAAGGTGCACCAGGATTGGTGGATAGGGACCCGGATGCTATGGCAACAGGTGGTGCTTAACAGGGTTTCCAGAGCCTCTGAGAGTCGTGGGAATTGTAGTCTTGAGCTGGCGTGAAGCGTACTGTGGCGGTTCTTACTCCCTCGCTTGCAAATGAGCAGAGCATTCTGGGAGTTGTAGTCTTGACGGCCCTGGAGGCCTCTAACTGGTCTACTTTTAAGGAAGTTTGTTCACCCAACCAGTGTGGTTTGCAGTTTACTCTAGAAACCTAGGTCAATTAAGTATACACAGGCTCTCCAAATAACTCAAAGCTAGATATCCTCTAAATAAGCAATTTTTTTATTCCGATTCACAAACCTCTGACACTAAACTTATGTCGCCCTTTAGTCTTAAACTTTAAGGTGCAGAGACTACGTTTATTGTTCCTATCTTATGATCCATATAGTTGTTAGTCTGTGTGAAGTGCAACTTTTAGTGTTAGGGCTTTCAAATCTGCATACGAAGATACACAGGAGGAAAAAATGGTTTACACCAATCGTACAGACAGAACTCTGCTCCCCGCGTGGGTGTCTTATCCTTCCCTTACGTTCCTTAGGTCACAGGATGATTAGGCAGAGGAAAGTAATTGCCAAAGATGACATAAATTCATGGAGGAATTAAAGCGGCATTAGACAAAGTCGAGACGATCTGTTTTGAAAAGTTTCTAGTTTGATACTTTACCTCTACAAAGTCTATATTTAGGTTATACATGTATTTGGTTGGTCGGTTGGTTTGTTTTGCTAAAAACTTGCTAAAAGTACAATGTGATCTTAGATTTACAGAGGCAGATAAATATACCGTCTAGAAATCAGAAGGGCAGGACTGCAGATATAGCTCAATTAGCTGTGCAATGCACAAGGCCGTGGCTGTGTGAGGGAGGAGAAGAAAAGGTAGGGAAGGGGGTGGAGAAGACTAGGAGTGGAAGAGGGAAAAGGAGGGGGAGACGGAGGGGAGGAGGGGGAGAGGGGAGACCTAGCTGAACAGCAATACCTGCTGTCAAGTCATCCTTCTGAACACTGAAAGCCACAGAACACAACACACCATGGCACCCTCTTATGCCGAAGGGATCCACAACATTAAAGAAAGCTTTTTTTTTTTTCTTTTTTCTTTTTTTTTTAGTTTTTCCAGACAGGGTTTCTGTGTGTAGCTTTGGCTGTCCTGGACTCATAGACCACATACTGGCCTCAAGCCTCTGCCTCCCTGAGTTCTAGGATTGATTGCAACTTGAAGAAACTTTTTTGAGCTTCAGTTATTTGTCGGTATGTCAGAATCTGTACAGCAGAGACTATGCCTCCCCCATTCCTATGTCTCTGGTCGGTAGCAAGTGTTTATTTCATCTCATTGTGTCATTCTTTTTTTTCAACATATGTGCATCTAAGTCAAGCTATATTATCTTGCAATTCCTAGACAATCTGCTCTTTTACTTGTCCTCAAGTTATATCACAGTTGAACTTTCTTCTGAAGAGAACTCAAATTCCTTACATTTGGTACTCCCCCTCCCCAAACACAATCACCTCACTTCTTACCCCATATATGGCATTTATTGATTGCCACATACAGCAGTTGCTCAATAAATGCTTACAAAATTACAGCCTTCCATACAGAGAGTAGAGAGAGAAAAGTACCACTTGTTAATAGTGATGAAGGCCAAGCATGAGAAGAAAGTGGATGTCTTCCATTAGGGCACAAAAAACATCCAAGTGGAAGGCTGGAAAGATGGCTGAGAGGTCAAGAGCACTGACTGCTCTTCCGGAGGTCCTGAGTTTGATTCCCAGCAACCACATGGTGGCTCACAACCATCTACAATGTAATCTGATGCCCCCTTCTGGTCTGCAGATGTACACAGAAGCAGAGAACTGTGTAATAATAATAATAATAAATAAATAAATCTTTAAAAAGGAAAAAAAGCAAAGCATCCAAATGATCTTCTCAACAAAGGATCCAAAATACTTTTAAATTCTTGCTTCATTTCAAACAACCCTAAAGAAATCTTCTTTTAAAAAAAAAAAATTTAATACATCTTATGGCGGGCTGTGTCGGGTGGGGAGGATCCCCATAGTGACAATACTGATCTACTCATGACAATTTCAAACCCTATCATTCCTACCATCTCTTCCTGAACTATTTTCTCCCTGGCAATTGCTTCTTCATGGTCACCTAACCCAAAGGCAGCATTTATTAGCCAGAAACATAGGAGGTAGGATCCCAATTTAAAAAAAAAACAAAAAACAAAAAACTTTTGAACCACTCAGATTCTCTCTCCCTTTTCTCTATTTTTGGTATCATTTTCTCAAGTTGAAATGTGAAATTCACAGCATACAAACGGAAAGGCAGAGCAGCTTGGGAAATGAGTGAGCCGGCAAACATCGTGGCAGACTATGGAGAGGTGACACGAGTACCATAGCAGAAGAAAAACATCCAGATGGGAAAAGGAAAACTGCCTCTGCCACACATGACATGATCCTATAAATAGAAACATCCCAAAGAATATACAAAAAAAAAAAAAGGTAATTTTTTTTAAGTTCATCAAGGTTGCAGAATGTAAGATCAAAGTAAAAGCTCCTGTGTCTCTCTATACACTCCAACTAGCAAGCCCAAAATGAAATTGAAGACTTCAACTCCATCAGGAACAGCATCAAAAACAGCTCAAATGTCCATTTATTGATAAATGGAGAAACGTGAGGCAGCATTTCCTGATAGTGGAATAATATTGGGCATTAAAAAGGTACAAAGTGCTGGCATATGCTACAGTTTCATTGAATTGCAATATTATGTCATGACATGAAACATTATGCCAGGGCCAGAGAGAAGGTTCAGCAGTTAAGAGCCCTCCCTGCTCAGGCTGAGTTCCCGGCACTCATGTGGCAGCTCCTAACTGCCAGTGCCTCTACTTCTCAAGGACCAGAGCCCCCTCCGTCCCCTGCAGGCACCGGGCATAAGCTTGGAACACATACATTCAGGCCGGCAAAAACCGCATGCATGATATAAATAAGTGTATTTGTTAACTAAATAAATGCCTATTTTAACTATTCTCAAGGGTGGGGAAACCCCAGACACAGAAAGACTATATATTGTGTGACTCCATTTAAATGAAATGTGTAGAATAAGCCAAGTTATGGAAAGTAAAAGTAGATTAGGGTTAGGGGGGCTGGGAGGGTGAGTGGAGGCCGGAGTTCTAACTGGTACAGTGTTTCGTTGCAGAGTGGTTATCAACCACTGATTAAAATTCATTCATGGTGACGGTTCTACAGCTTTACCAGTAAAACAGACTGATTAAAATAAATGATCTTTTTTGACACAGAAGTTATACATTAATAAGGAAGACTGAAATTTATCTAGCATTCAATAAAGTCAAAGGTGGGGTTTTTAATAGAAAAGGTGGGAGTGGAGGCATAGATCAGTGATCCGAACACTAGGCCACATGGACAAGGCTGGCTCAGCGGTTAAAGAGCTGGCTGTAAGCATAAGGACCCGAATTCAGATCCCCCAGCACCCACCTAAGAAGCTGGAAGCCAGGGGAAGCACAGTGATACAGGTCCTAGGTTTCAGAGTTGCGGAATCAGCGGTAACTTGGCTTGTTATCAGCTGGATTGAATCTGCAATCAACTGAGAGGCACACCTCTGGGAGGGGCAGTGAGAGTATTTCTGGGAGGAGGAAGAGGGAGGACACTCCCCTGGTGTGGGTGGCACCTTCCCGCAGATGCCCAGATATGAGGAGATCAGAGGAAACAGGTAGTGCTTTCTTCCTGACCACTTTTGCTGTTCGCTGTTGAGTGCATCCATTCTGTTGCCGGCACTGCTGCACCATATTTGCTGACACTGGAACACAGCTTCTTCCTTCCAGTGGAGACTGAAGACCAGTAACAATGCCAGACTGGGATTTTTGAGGCATTCAGCCTTGTGAGCTAAGCAGCTACATAGCGCTTGCTTTCACCTGAGAGCCATTGTTGAACTACCCAGATCATGCTGTGTAAGCCAATCTATTAAATAACCTTTGTGTAGATTTCTCATAGCTCCTGTGCTGCTAGAGCAACGTTTCTCAACCTGTGGGTCACGACCCCTGAGGGGACCCCATAACAGACATCCTTCATATCAGATATTTAGATTACGATTTAGAACTGTAGCAAAAGCAAAGCTATGAAGTAGCGATGAAAATAATGTAATGGTTGGGGGGGAGGGGGGAGAGCGGCACCACAACATGAGAGAAACCATATTAAATGCTCCCAGCATTAGGAAGCTTGAGAGCCACTGTTCTAGAGAACCCTGCCTAATACAGCCGCTAAGAAAGTACCGCCCTCCCACTTCTCGCTCTGTGTCACCTCTTACTTTTCTATCACATCAAACCTTGAGGAAAAGGATCGAAGAGGAAGGGATGGACTGCACAGAGAGGAAGGGAAGGAGGAGAAGCGGATGGAAAGGGGAGGAGAAAGGAAAGAAAGGGGGGAGAGACGAGGGAAGGAAAGGAAGGACGGAGGGAAAGGAAGGAGGGAGGGAGGCACAGAAAGAGAGGGGAAAGGGGGAGAAGAAAAGGAAGAGAGAAGGAAGGGAGGGAGAAAAAGAAAGAGAAGGAAATAAAAGAGAAAGGAGTGAAGGAGGAGAGGAAAAGGGAAGCCAGGAAAAGAAAGAAGGAAGGGAGGAGGGAGAGAGGGGGAGGGAAGAGATCCTTCTCAATCACCCTCCTCCCTGGGGGTAGGGAGGTGAGGGAGGGAAACACCACCTAGACTTTTAAACCATTCCCCCTGGAATGCAAGAGGTCTCTCCAGGAGAGGAGATAGCTTTGCAGCATTCACTCTGATTTGTCAATCCCCAACTTTAATGCAAAAATTGCTAAAAGCAAAATCCTCTCCTCAGCTGCTCCCTTACATGTCCCTCGACTGTCCCTAGTCACTGGGGACAAGGGATAGAGAGAGACAGGGGAGCTAAGATGAAAGAGCGATGCCTGAGGAGGTCTCTGGTCCCAGGCCAGCAAAGCTAATGAGTGTGTTCTTCATCACGGAACAAGAGCCCTCTCCTAGCCCTTGAGAAGCACTGCAGCCACACTGCAGAGCACTTGGAATCTATGGCCTGGCCTGACATCGAATGTAGATATAACAAAATCATCCTTTCTGAACTAGAAATGGAAGCAGTTGCCCTGACATTAGTCGTGTACTTAGAGAGACAATTAAACACAGTCCTTGAATTCAGGCTGATGCTAGAAAATCTAGGCCATATAGTTGCCATAGTTATAGCTAGCCAATTAAAATCACTGGAAAGAACTGCGGGTGGAGTTCAATCAATACGATCACATTGTGAAACTATGGGCTAGGACATGCTGCACGGGCTGTCACATACTCCCAGCTCCCCACCCCTCCCCGTCTATTATTATACAGAGACCCATATGACAACAAGGAAACGCCAAATAGTAATTCTCCCTGCGTGTGAGCATTTGTGTGTGTGCGTGTTTGTGTGTGTGCGCTTTTGTGACATATTTGGAATTCTAAGAGCTTTAAGTAGTATGTTTGAAGAGATTACAAACTGAAAATAGCATAAAGCAAATCAGCAATAAGTAAGCGGCATTAACAAGTGCAGGATAAAGATGTGTCTTTTGAAGTGTAAAATATAAGTAACAGCGTAAACCACACTCTCCACTGAGGAATTTCATGTAAAATCATGAGAGAGCCATCCCTCACAGAACCTTCGCTGCTATTATCCATCTCATAGTAAATGGTATATGCTTGCACCCTGCCTTACCGTGGGTGAGCCCTGGTAACTATTCTGCTTAATAGATACCACGTGACACTATACAGCTAAAATAAAGTCTGTGCACAGGCCGTACTCTGGACAACGCCCCAAGGTTTCCTGGTATGTCTGGCATAAAGTTGATTCTAGAGTAAAGCCTCACCCAGTTTATAGCAGGTTTTGAAGAGGCCACTTTCCATCGCTGCCTGGATTCTGCTCTATTTGGCCTTTTTCATTTTTATGGGTTCTCTCTGACACCTCATTTCTTTCCTCCTCTCTGTATGCTCATCAAATTATAGTGGCTGGAATATTGAGTGTTGGGGGAAGGCCATGGAGGGAGGGGTTGATGGGGAGAAGCATGCACAGAGAAACGAACCCTACCTAGCTCCTGTCTCTTCCAAACTCAAGCTTTGCCAAGGTCCCAAGGCCCTTTGATTTCCTTTGCTCGGGATTTAGAGTGATCATCTCTGACGAGCCGAGCACAAGTCTGAAGAGACTCATTTCTCATCTCCATCCCTTAAACAAGCACAAACATTCCATCTGTCAGCGCTCCTGAATGGTTCCTCTGGCCTTGATGAATTTTCAAGCCATTTTTACTTGAGAGCACAGGGACCTTCTCCTAAACCTTTAACAATATCTACCTGTCATGGAACTTGAGAGATTTCTGAAATGCAGGCTGTTAGCCTCTTTACTTCCAAATAACAAATGCTTGAAATGCATCAAGGTTATTTGAGCGCTTCTGCTGAGGGGTTGGACAGGCAGAGAAGCGCATGTTTACTGACGCTAATGCTGTGGAAATAGGCCCCGTGCTCAATCTAAGCTGCTGGGACCCAGCCCAGGGCATTTGTTTCACTTTTGTCCCAGCTCAGGACCATCCACAGTAAGCACTTTGCTGACCTTTCAGTACCAGTGAAACCCAGTTTTGCTTCCATATACCAAAGACCGTGTGTTCCCGTGATAGATTTCATGGGGTTTTAAGTGGAAAAAAACCTTGACAGCCACCTGATCTCCTTTTTCAAATTTTCATTTAAAATTTTTTTTATCTTTAACTATACATATGTGTGTGGGATGCACATGAATTCAGGTGCCCAAGCCGGGGGGGGGGGGCGGCAGGGGGGAGGGAAAGGGGCAGGAACAAGGAGTCGGACCCCTTAGAGGTGGAATTACAGGCAGCTGTGGGCAGCCCCGCAAGGGCAGCTGGGAACCCAACTCAGGTTTTCCACAAGAGGAGAACTCAGAGCTGCTCAGAACTTCTGACTGATTCTCTCTCCAGCCCCGGGTCCTCATTTTGTTTAGCAGAGGACAGCGCTCACACTCAGAGAAAATGAGTGAGCCCACTATGGCCCGTGACATCAGAGCCATGCAGTCTACTACTCTGCCACACCCGCTTCCAGCTCCTCTCTGATGGAAAATGCCTCACACCCCCCCTCCCCGATAAAGGGCCCTGCAGCTGCCACTGGAACCAAGGCAGCCGAGATTATTAAATGGAGGCAGCACTGCTGTACAGTTCTGAGGTGCCGATGTCGCCTCAGGTGCAGAGGTGACAGGTCCGACAGAAAGCCAGTTCTCTTCCATGTGGGAGTTCCAGAGGCTTCACACAATCCATCAGCTAACCACGCAATCCCATTTCAGGGAATACGTAGGACAGAAATAAAAAACTTCAGTCTACCAAAAGCTCACAGAGCTGCGGGTCTCAACCTTCTGAATGCTGCTTTAGTACGGTTCCTCACGTTGGGGTGACCCCCAACCAGACAATTAGTTTCATGCTGATTCCTAACTATAAATCTGCTACTGTTATGAAATATAATGTAATTATCTGTATGCAGGATGGTCCTAGGAAACCCCTATGAAGGGCAACTCAAAGGGCTCGAGACCCACAGGTTGAGACTGTGGCCTGACCTGTAGAACCGTCCACCATAGCTTCGTGCACACAAGTCCCAGGCAGGAAACAATAGGAGTGTTCATGGACTTAAGAGTGGCACAGTGGTGGTATATTTGCACCAGGAAGTGCTTTACCTCAGTGGGGGTTGGGGAGAACCATATAACTACTGTTAAATTTAACACAGCTGAGTATCATAGGAATAATGCTGACCAAATGAAGGAAAATACAGAACAATATACATGCTGCATAGGGCCGTGTGCATAGTGTTAGGAACAGAGCAAAGCCTACAGGTGGAGCCCATGGAGCAAAGGGCTTGGCCGGTTTGACCAAGGGAGTAGAATCAATCGTAACCATGTGGGAAGGGAGAAAAACATCGCAACCATAGCATAGCATGGCAGGGAGATGGCTCGCTCGGCAGGTAAAAGCGTTTGCTGTCAAGACTGACAACCTGAGTTCGATTCCCCTGACCCACATACATGATGGTATGAAGAACTAATTCACCCAAGTTGTCCTCTGACCTCCACATATGCAATGTGGAGCGCACACACACACACACACACACACACACACACACACACACACACACACACACCTCTTACAGTAAACGACATCAAAAAGTATTTACCTTTGTGAGTGGAGTTCACCTAGAAGCTTCTGCTATGTCACAAAGATTCAAGTCTCTAGCTGTGTGGCTACCGCATGGTGTGCATATCTGTTAAAAGTTATTAAGCTGTATATTTGAGATTTGTTCACTTGTCCATGAGAAAAATATAAGTAATGTTTCAATTTAATTTTTTTTTAATTTAGAAGTAGAGGGAAAGCAAGACAGAGAGATCTGCTTGGGAGAACATGTCTTAGGGGAGGATTGAATCCTCTACTGGAAAGTTGGGACTCAGAACGCATAATTGACTAATGGAAAGTACTTCATAATTAACAGAAACATTCTAGGTCTATTATCGTCATTCACCTGTGAAAGGGAGAACCAGAAGATGGAAAGAAGGATCCATGGGACAAATGTGTCCCAAACCATCCCAAATGGAAGGAAATGTCACAGAGCAACTTAAAGTAGAGGCACGCTGGAGTCAGCACCCACACCCAGTGACACTTAGGTGATTAGATGCCTCATCTTGGCAACTTGAAATGGATGGCTCTGGGAATAGCTCCATGGAAGTCAAAAATCATAAAACTGGACTTGCATTTTCTCTTCAGCCTGGTTACTTAACAGCTGGCAATCCATGTAGGTCCTAGCTAGACATTAGGGTGCCAGAATCACATAGGTATACAAGAGTAAATATATGTCATGTATGAAACCGTGTGTGTGTGTGTGTGTGTGTGTGTGTGTGTGTATGTGTGTGTGTGTGTGATGAAACTTTATAATGTTATATCTTCAGGTTTCACATTTATGGCTCCAGTGAAACAATTATCAAAAATATTTGGGAAGGGGTAGAGAGAAAGCTCAATGTTTAATCATGTGTATGGCATGTCCTAGGAACCCAAGCTCAGTTCCCATGACCAGAATGAATGGATTGCAGCAGCCTAAAATTCCAGATCAAGGGATCCATAGTCCTCTGTTGGCTTCCCTGGGAAACTGCACTCACAAGTGCATGCACGCATATGTGTGTGTGTGTGTGTGTGTGTGTGTGTGTATGTGTGTGTGTGAGAGAGAGAGAGAGAGAGAGAGAGAGTGCATGTGCTCCCAAAGACACACATACTTTAAAATTATATATATATAAATAGATAGACAGATATGCAAATATATATTTAAATGAGTGGCCCTTATCCTCAACTCTACCCAAGGCTGGAGGTAAGGCTCAAGACATAAACCTATCAGCACACCTCTCCTAGTTCTCCTAAAAGAGCAGTATTGCCCTTATGGGGACGCTTCTGGGATAGACACCCATTACACAGGAAGGAGTATATAGCCTCGGGTGTTCCTTTTTAATCACTTAAGATGCCTACAAGAAAACAGAGCTGAAAAGAAAGAATACAGCAATGAACTGGAAAGCGAAACAGCTTGGCACTATCTGTTGGCTCCAAATCTCACTTACCAGGGACCATTCTAGAATTTCAAATCATAAGCCTGTGTCTTCTCTGCTCTAACTTACCATACAAAGAACGCTCAGTAACGACGAACAGCCTTCCTTTCTGTTTACCAAGTTACTGACACTTACCATAGGGTTGTCATTTGTTGCACAAGGCCAGGGTCCCTCTACATGCCTGGTCCCTCTGGATGCCAGGGTAGCATGTGGGAACTGAGTGAGGGATGGGACAGACAAGAGGACAGGATCTTAGGGCCCTGGACCTAGACAAGAACTGTATGGAATGAGATGGAATCAGAGGAACCATTTGTGTTGTTACTTCTTGACATCAGGTAAACGGCAGAAAGAATCATTTATTCTTGAGACATGGCTGCGGGGAAGAAGCTTTTCAAAGAGGAATGGATGCTCAGTGTGGAGGCTGCTACAAACAGAGATAACCTTGGCTGATATTTCTGCCTTTCCCCCATATTATTCATTGAAACATTTAACTGAGGGAATACCTTTCTGCAAGGATTTTAGTTAAAGTTTATTTAGTGAACATGTGGCATTTACCAAAAAAATGAGGTAGTGGTTTTATGTTTTCCTAGCCACCTTTTCTTCTTCTTCTTGATTTCAAATGCACTATTATATTTCCAATCGCATGTTGTATTTTGTTTGTATATGTTTCGAATATTCATATTGCCTACATCAATTCTATTTTTAACTCTTTAATTTGGAATTATTTGTAAACTGTTATCTTATTTTCTTTAGTCTTTCATAAATAGCTTCTGTTTATTAAAATAGCATGTGTCTGTTGTAGTAAATGTAGATAAATAAAAGATTACCAATAAAAGCTATAAATACCTACTATCCACACCTATCTATTGTTCATACATTCAGAATATAAAAGTTCATTCTTTTTTATCTTAGAGACAAATGGGATTATAAAGTATATTCTATTATTTAGCCTACTGGGTTTTTGCTTATTGTATTGTAAGTCTCTTTTCTGTGTCATTAAACATTGTTTTACAATAGTTTTTAAGTGTATAGTTACATGATATCATTTGTGTGATATTTTCATTCATCTAGCAAATGTCCTACTTACTGGATTTTAGAATTTTGCTGAAATTTAGAAATTTCAACCCTAATTTTAAAAAACAGATCATTAATAATAGTCTTGATTAAACTTTTTTTTCCCATTACATTGATTCACTTATTTGGGGGGGGGCCATATATGTCATAGTGTACATGTGAGGCCAGAGGACAGCTTGTGAGAGTCGGTTCCCTCCTACCACTTAGGTTCCAGGGGCAGCATGCAGGTCTTCAGCTTGGTAGCCCGAGCCCTTACCTACTGAGTCATTTCACCGGCTCAAGGAAAATTCTTCATGCAACTCACTGTGTATGTCTGTAGCTATTTCCGAAGGGCAAATCCCTAGCAGTGACTTTTCGGGGGAAAAGGCTATAGACTGTGATGTCTCTTGGTTATTGCCTATTTGTTGCATATGTGGAACATGAGGTGACTAACTGCTTGATGGTATCATCTTTCTAAGTGTTACCAACTTGATAAGTAAAAATCAATAGCTCCTATTTAATTTGCATTTATCTCATTCTAGTGAGACTGAACTCTTTTTCACATACATTTTTACTTGGATTTCTTCATATGCAAATTCATGCTCTTCATCGTTGCTAAACTATACTTTAATTATCCTTTTTGAACTTAATCTTATTTACCTCTACTTTTTTACTGATTGATCTTCTTTATGTATAATTAATGTGATTGACTTTATAACAATCAATTGTAATTTCGTTTGCTTTTTATGGCTTTTTCTTTTAAACTATTTTATATATACTTTAACTGGTAATCCTTCAAATTTGCTCTCAACTGTTGTAATTGTGTTTATCTAATTTAAGTCTTTCTAAATACTTGCTCCAATCATTTTATTGCCTTATGTAATCCATCTTTCCCCTTCCTTGTATCTCTTGAAAATCCCTCTTGCTTTTTTAACATCTGTTTCAGTGAATACGAAATCAGAGGAAGGAAAAAAAAAAAAAACAAAACAAAAAACAGGGAGGGAACTATGGTAAGGATAGGTGAGATGGTAGCCCTGAAGGAATTTTAGAAGCCTTCTTCCTCCTAAATTTCTATTGGACTTCCTTCCCTTCAATGCTGGGGAACCAGCCTTTTCTTGGAGGGGACCGCCTGCCTATGTATACAAAGAAAGCTGTTACCTGGCAATTACACTCACACTGTGCACTAACAGCCCTAAGACAATAAGTGGAATCCCGGACACACAGAACTGCTGTGTTTGGGGCGAGCTGATTCTTGTCAGCAATGACCTGTGAGAAAGCACGGCAAGGTAGGCAGAAGTCACATCTATTGAATGGCCCTGCATGAACTGCCCACCTCCCAGTAGTGACAAGAAAGTGGCAAGTGTTACATTCAGTGATCACCTCCACCCCTGTCCCCTCCCACCCACCCACCCAAGGTACCATGAGCCTCTTGGAGGCAGGGCCTCTGTCTCATTCAAGTTTGTAGTCATCCCAAACAGGGGCCCTAACTTTTGTCAATGAGTTACAAAACTTTAGTTCAGGCATGAGATTACACACCTATAATCTCAGAATTTGGGAGCTATAGGCAGGGGGATAAACAGTTCATGGCCAGTCTCATCTATAGAGTAAGTTCAAGCCCAGCCTGGGCTACATGAGACTCTGTCTAAAAAATAACATCAAAAGAAAATCTAATGTGACTGGAGCATGCGCTCTGTTATAAAGAACAAGCAGAGTAATGGAGTCTGAAACCAGCTTATACCTTCCGTTTTGTTGTCAGTGAGGTGAAACCTCAACCGAGACCTTGGATAGTGGTTTGATTTCTCCTCGTTTTTATAAAAGGGGATAAGATCCAGCCTGCCTAGTTTGTACATGTAAACTAAGGAGAGCCTCTTGACTATAGATGAAGGCATCAGAGGAGTATTTTTGGCCAGTTAAAAGAAGGTTGGAAGTTTGATGGGGGATGAAATGATGACAACAGAGTCCCTGCATTTCCGGCTTCCTCACAGGCCTGGTCACCGAGCAGCACGCAAGCTCTGCCTCTCTTTCTCTCCATTACCACACCCGGGCAGAGTACAATGCTCAGGGGAAACAGAGGCAGAGGAATGGGCAGCCCTCTAAGGGAGAGGCCTGCCTTCACTCCAGGAGCCAGCAGAAGGGAGCTAACAGCTTGCGGAGGGAGGGAAGAAGGCCACAGGGAGAGCTGTAGGGAGGGCTACAGTCAACAACATAATGGCATCAAAAATCGAACATAGGGTGACAAAGACAATCGAGGAAATGCAGACATCAGAAGTGGCTTCAATTCATTCTCTTTTAGTCGGTACCAGTAGCGTCACTAGGGTTCTTCTGGGACACAGAGACAGCAGACAGAGAGCTGGGGGTGATAGATAAATGTTTGGAAACAGATGCTGACACAGGTACAGAGCTACAGGTAGACCAATACACATACATTATATGTGTCTGCTGCTGTTGATAGGTATGGATGTTTATTTATTCCAAGGAGTTGGCTCATGTGACTGTGGGAGATGGCAACTAGGAAACCGGGGCTTTGCCCTCTGCCATAAGAACGGCTGCTGGGTTTTAGCTCAGTACGAGGGATCGAACACAGGGCCTCACACATGCTGGTAAATACTCTACCACCGAACCAAATCCTAAGCCTTTTTTTTTTTTTTTTTTTTTTTTTTTTAAAACTACTTCCATTACTGGAGACAGGTTCTCTCTAAGTTACCCAAGCTGACCTTGAGCTCGCTCTGCAGGCCAGCCTTGCCTTGACTGTGGCTAGAATTATAGACCGGTGCCAGCAGGCTCAGCAGATGTTGATTTCTTGAAGAAAACTTCCTCCTTTCCCTAGTAGCCCTTGGCTATTTATTCCCTTAAGGCCTTCCAGTACAGGGCCTTTTGCGGTGTGGGAAATGCGTTTCTTTTCTTAAACGGGACTGCCTATAGACGTGAGCTATAGTATCACCCAGTGAAGCTGACCATCAGGCCGTGGAGCTGGCTGGCATCTGCTTCACACGATTGTAACTGGAATGTTGCTGTGGGTGAGTCAGCAGTTTGTCGCCAAGATTAGACCTCACAGAGCATCAGAACTTGTTCCTGTTCGATAACATGAAGCCCCTCCCTCAACTCACGCAAGGACCAGCACCCCGCTCGAAGAATTAAGGAGGTGCCAAACAACCATTATTTTACGTGACAGCTGTCAGGGTGGGAGAGGGAAAGCGATTTGGGCTGTGAACATTCTGATTTCACCCTTTGAGGATTATGGGGACACAGCCTTTCTTGGCAAGGTGGATGAAAAGCTGGTCCAAAGAGATGCTGGTGTGTAGGGATACAGCAGTTTGTTGCCCCGGCATGTGTTTTCCTGCATAGAAACTTAGTCCATGCATATGCAAGGGCCAAGTTCTCTATCTGTTTGTAAATGAAACACCTCCCAAGGGAAAGGAAGGGTCCAAAGGACACTGAGGCAAGCTTATTTCAACAATGGGGAAAAGAAAGAAAGAAACTGGGCCAAAGGTTTCTTGTACTGCTCGGTCATCCAAGGCAACCCTGCTACACACAGCATTGGCCCTGAATGTAGGCTGTTCAGAGACCTGCACTCTCGCGGCCCTCTACCCTAGAGCGCAGCCTGGCAGGAGGAGGGAGGAATCTGCCTCGTGGGCCATGACTTCCACCTTATGAGGTTACCAGGGAGTTGAGTCTTCCCCCTCAAGCCCTGCACCATCATCCATCACCAATGGACCGTGGCGCCCCCCTCCCACACGCAGTAGAAGATTCCTTGGTTGAGAAACGGTCCTTCCTGTCACCCTCCTCCCAAGTTGCATGCTGAAACAAAACCGGAGCAAGGCAAATAGAAGCCTTGCCGGCTCACAAATCACTTTTAATGATCCCTGAAGGAAACCGTCAGTAACCTTTAGGCAGCGAGCTGGAAGCAGGGAAGGAGAGCCACAAAAACACAAGGAAAACGGAAAAGGACAGACACAAGCTCCCTTCCCTCCACAGCAGCTCCTGTTTCTCTGCCAAAAGCATCACCTTGCGGCCTGCCTCTATCCTAGGAGGCGAGACGTGCCTTAGCTGCATACATTAGACATTTACCGTTAATCTCGGGCGGCAATGACCTTACGAGTCTCAGCACTGGTGCCATCTCCATGACAGCATTGCCAGTGTGCCCACAAAGAGGGATCTGTTACCAATGAGATGCCCCCCGACAAAAGCCAGCAGCCTTCCAGCGGAATGAAAAATAGTAGTATAGCTGGGACCAGTGCAAGGAAAACTCAGAGCTGCCTTTCCTGTTCAGCCCTCGTCTCTTCTGCCCTGCGTTCCCCAGATGCTCTTAGCCCATTCTAGTCTCCTCGCAGGTTATGGAGTCCCCAGTTTAGGACCCAGACACAGTCCTGATTTTACACCATGACCACGTCCAAACAAACAAATAAAAAGGCTTGAAGTAGGTGAGCTGGCGCACACCTGCAACCTCAGCAGGCAGGAGGCAGAAGCTGGAGGCTTGAGACCTAGCAGCCAGCTTCGGCTACATAGGGAGAACTTGTCTCAAACAAAATAAAGTAAAATGAAGCCACCGCCCTATTTCTGTTATTTCTACTCCATTTGCTTGCTCTTCACGAGCCTTATCCACACCAGTGACGACAGGCCTTCTCTCCTCCCCTGAACCTGCCAGGCTATATTGTAGCTTGATTGAGTAGAAGGTGGCAGTGGAGCGACATCGTGACTCCTGAGTGGCCGGGGCATGAAAAGCCACCTAGAAGGTTGGGATGTGACTTGGGGCATATTGCTTACCAACATGGTTGGTCTCCTAGATTCAATTCCCAGCATGCCAAGAAGGAAAGAATGGAGTGAGGTGAAATGGGAGGGGGCGCAGGGGGAGTAGAAGGAAGGAGGGAAAGAAAGGGGAGAAAGGAGGAAGTAGAGGGAAGGAGGGAAGACGGGAGGAGTGTAGGGAGGAGCACAGTCCTGTCTAGCTTTTGAAACCCAGACACAGTGCCATGAGGATGCCCAGGGCACAAAGTAAAGCCATCTGCAGTTGTGGCAGGGGACAGCCCCAGCTAGCACTGCCCACCAGCCCGGGGAACTGAGTGAGACTTCAGATGACTGTGGCCTTGAGGGAGGGGGAGCTTATCTCCAGTGGAGCCACCATGGCTGCACCCTCCAGTGTCAGAGCAGACTGAATATCGCCTTCTTTAAGCCAGGAACTCACAGAGCAGCTTTGTTGCAGCCACTTATTAGTGCCCGGGATGAGCATTCCCTTAGACAGGGAACCCAGTGGCCTGGAAAAACGATCACACTCCTCACTCGGAATTGAAAACACAAACTACCGGTGCATCGCTCAAGTCGATAGTTTCATGAGGAGCAGTGGTGTAAATAAAAGGCTTGACACATCGTACAGTGTAAAGACACCAGAACATGTCTGGAACAATGAATGTCGTAGGTTGATTATTTTTGAAGAGAGGGTGACATGCGAGGTAGTAAAGTGAGGATTGTGGTTTGGGGCTGTGCATGCTTTCATATTGAATATATACATAGCACACAACCAGAATTCCAAGACTTCAAACAAGGCACCATTCATTGAGCTCCTAAAGTGTCATTTGGGTGAGCAAATCCATGACGACTCTTCTTGGATCCACTCAGCATGCTGTGGATTCTGCCAAGGCCAGAGCGGCACCTGAGGTCGCTCTCACTTTCCTATACAGTATCAGGCAAGCTGTGTGCCCTGGGCTTTCTCACAGTGTAGTGGCTTCATTCCAAAGGCTGGCATTTTGGGAAAAAGAGACAAATAGAGCTGTGCTACCTCTTACAAGTGTGTGTGTGTGTGTGTGTGTGCATGTGCGTGTGTGTGTGTGCGTGTGTGCGCGTGTGAATGTGCATGCGCGTGTGCATGTGTGTGTGTTAGAGCTAGTTCACACACTTAGAATCAAACCCAGAACCTCAACCATGTTATTCAAGCACTCTACTGGGTGATATCCCCGGCTCATTTGTTACCCGTTCCTTCCTTGCTTTCTTCTTCCTCCTCCTCCTCCTCCTCCTCCTTCTCCCCACTCCATCTCCACTCCTTCTCACAGGTTCTCACTCCACCTTTATGAAGTAACTCATGCAGCTCCCTCTGGCCTTACATTCACAGAAATCCCCTGCTTTAGTCTCTCAAATGCTGGGATTGCAGAGGTGGGCCGCTATGCCCAGCTTAAAGGTCTAAAATTAGCAAAACAGTAAATAAGCAGAAGATGGAAAGATACATAGGACAGGCCCTACCATTCTCTCAGGTCTCTTTTTAGGTCCTTCCCTGGGTGCTAGAGAAAAGGACAGTATGGGGAATTTAACTTAGGTGTTTTCTTTCTTTCTTTTTTAATCCATCTGATCTTTATTGAACCATATAAAAAAATCAAAAGCTATTAAGCGATATCTATATGTGGTTTTTAGCATCTGTGGCAGACATTTGTTCTATAAAGTCATTGGTTACTTTTCAATCAATTTTGCTTTGGACAGATGGCCACCATGTCACACAAGCATTCACACATCCATTGCTCTCTGGATCAGTGCCACAGGATAGTGTGTCTGTTTAGATTGCAACTATGTATTCTCTTATGTTGTAATAGTTGATTACATGAGAATGCCAACTCAAGTAATTGGGTGTTGCATTGTTCTCTTAAATGCTAGTTAAAAAACAAGCTAAGGTAAATATCATAAGAGTCTTAAGGAATAACTCCAAGGTATATGATTACCTTTGCCTATGAGGTCCAGAAAATTTTCTAGTCTCTTTATAGATAAGAGAAAATTTAATGATAATATATTATCACAGAAAGCAATATTTATTTACTTATTTTACTGAACAGTCTGATATTTTATTTTTTTAATACTTTTATTTTATTACACATGTATAAAACAAACTACATACAGCAGGGAGATGTGACAATCATGAGAATAATGAGTTCTATAAATGTTACATTCATAGTGACTTGGCCATCTGCCTTCGTCTTGTTTGAAGTAAGTGTTTTTCCTGTCTTGTTGGGTTTAAATTTCCAAATGAGATTCAATATCTATCCTATCTCAACTCTACTAGCTTAACTTCTTTATCTTGATCTAAAACGATCTTGTGCCATAACCAGCTAAACTTGGTTATAAAACTATACTATCTTGTCTTCAATGCCCCTCAGAGACTTGAGAAGGAATAAAACTTAAATTCCTGAGTGAACCAGCAGTGTGGGTTAGCAGCTTCCAAAATGTACAAATTGACTTAAAACAGTTTACTGCCTGACCAGTCACCCAAAACACTTTATAACATTGGAGCCTCATCTTCAGCTTTCTGGTCTAATATTTCTGCCAGACTTGTTCGCAGGGCAGGAACTACTGATGACTTGCTTACCCTGACTTGGCAGAGTGTGGCCATCAACTCTGCCTGCATGTAAGTTGCCCATTTTTAGGCATATTCTGTTTGTGGCAGGAACGAGGACATTTTGTCCAACGGTTATTTTGCCACCTTTGAAGACATGTCCATAAGGAGGCTCTTTGATGCTCATCATCTTCTTTGAGGTCAGCTGGGTGTTGTCAAGAGTTAACTTGTCTTGTTGTCAAAGAAATTTAGGATTGTAAGAACAACTTCAAATGGCATATTCTGTGTGTCTCTGAGGCTTTTGAAGACCTTATTCAACTATTTTACCTCATATATCGATAAGAGTCATATCTATCTGTTAGGCTTAGGATATATATTCTTGTGTTAAAATCTGCCAAGTATTTGACATGCCCATGTTTCGTATCAATATACTAAATTATATAGCAATGACTTAGACATAACCTTCATTATAAGTAACAATTAAGGCCTTGAGTTAAGGAGTAGGTTCAATCATCTAGCTTTTGTTCTATCCTCCCTCTATGTTCCTAAATCTCCCTTTCTTTCTTTTCGGTTCCCATCTCCTTGCCTACATATGCAAGATAAAAGCAAAGAGAGACATTCCTGTGTTTCCCCTAATTTTTCTCTGTATAAAACCAATAATGACTTATGAACACCTCCCAATGAAAATACGCATTTGTAGATCAAGCGAGCATACAGCAACCTATACACCCCCCCCCCCCTTTGAGGGAATGGGGCATCGTTCTCTTAAGGTTTCTTCAGGTTCAATTGGGGCACATAATATTTTGGAGTGGGTCCCCCAAAATTGGAGAGAATGTTTAAGCAATCTAGTGATTGCATTTGTGGTTCAGTTTCTAAATCTTGAGAGATTCTAGGCTTAGTAGGAGATTGAAATGGTGGTCCAAATTGGATTAGAAGTTTTCTACAATGTTGTTCAGGAAGCTGTCCAACTCTGATGAGTAAAAGGAACAGAATCACCCGGGGCTGGAACTAGGAGGATGCAGAATGTCAGTGTCCATCATGCTGGGAGGAATGATCCTGTCATGTCTGATCCAGCTGCTAATTTGTTCTGAAAACATAATTTCTCACAAGTATTATACAGTTCTAACCTTATAATTGTATGAGGTGTACAGAATGCACAGAACAATTAAAGCTAGTTTTCTGGTCATTGTATGGGTCAACGTAAGGCATTTACAAATCTTCTTTCTTGCCTTACTACTGGTAGTGGCCTGTAATAGTAAGTCACAGAGAATCTGTGGTCAACATGAGGCCTCTCTTTGCCTATACATTTATATCTCTGCCAGTCTCAGACTCTTCCCATGTAGTGGGATTAGGAATATAAATTATCTGCTTGTTCTGTAGTTTGAGTTCTTTACATCTCAATTGTGGTCCCCTCTTTCATCCCCTCCTGATCCTACCCCCTCCCTCATCTACCTCCAATCCCATCCCCTCTCTCATTCCCTTTCCCTGCCTCCCCAAGTCCTTAGATGGAGGAGCTCTCCTCCCCTAACATCTGATCTTAGTTTATCTAGTATCCCCTGTACTATATATGACCTCTTCCTCTGTGGCCTGACTGGGCCACCCTACACACTCGGGACTCTGTCCAGTGTCCAGCTTTAAGTCTCTGTAACTGTCCCTATATCCTGCTGGGTGGAGTCTGTGCTAGGATGTCTATGTTGGTTTAAAACCCACATATGAGTGACTATATACCATGCATGTCTTTTTGGGTCTGGGTTATCTCTCTTAGGATGATCATTTTTAATCCATTTACCAGCCATTTACCAGCAAAACTCAAGATTTTCTTGTTCTTAATAGCTGAATAGTATTCCATTGTGTAGAGGTACCACAGTTTTTTTTTTAAACCCATTCTTCAATTGAGGGACATCTCGGTTGTTTCCAGGTTCTGGCTATTAAGAATAAGACTGCTATGAACATAGTTGCACAAATGTCTTTTTTGCATGGTGAGGGCATCTTTCAGGTATATGCCCAGGAGTGGTATAGCTGGGTCTTGGGATAGAGCTATTCCCAACTTTCTGAGAAAGTGCCATATTTGTTTCCAGAGTGGTTGAACAAGTTTGCATTCCCACCAGCAGTGGAGAAGTGTTCCCCTTTCACCACATCCTCCCCAGCAAGTGTTGCCATTCGAGTTACTGATCTTCGCTAATTGGATAGGTATAAGATGGAATCTCAAGGTCGTTTTGATATGCATTTCCCTGATGAGTAGGGATGTTGAGCATTTCTTTAAGTGATTATCAGCAATTTGATATTCTTCTTTTGAGAATTCTCTGTTTAGTTCTGTACCCCACTTTTAAAATTTTTTTTATTATTAATTTATTCTTGTTACATCTCAATGGTTATCCCATTCCTTGTGTCCTCCCATTCTTCCCTCCCTCCCCTTTTCCCCTTATTCCCCTCCCCTATGACTGTTCCTGAGGGGGATTACCTCCCCCTCTATATGCTCATAGGGTATCAAGTCTCTTCTTGGTAAGCTGCTGTCTTTCCTCTGAGTGCCACCAGGTCTCCCCCTCCAGGGGACATGGTCAAATGTGAGGCACCAGAGTACATGAGAAAGTCATATCACACTCTCCACTCAACTGTGGAGAATATTCTGACCATTGGCTAGATCTGGGAAGGGGTTTAAAGTTTACCTCCTGTATTGTCCTTGGCTGGTGACTTAGTTTGAGCGGGACCCCTGGGCCCAAATCTGCCTATCATAATGTTCTACTTGTAGGTTTCTAGGACCCTCTGGATCCTTCTACTTTGCCATTCTCCCACACTTCTCTTATCTAGAGTCCCAATAGGATGTCTTCCCCTCTGTCCGAGTTTCCTGGTAAGTGAAGGCTTTCGTGGGACATGCCCCTTGGGCTAGTATGCAGATATAAGTGAGTATATACCATTTAAGTCTTTCTGCTTCTGGGTTAACTCACTCATTATGATAATTTCTAGCTCAATCCATTTATCCACAAATTTCAGGAATTCCTTGTTTTTAATAGCTGAGTAGTATTCCATAGTGTATATGTACCACAGTTTCTTTATCCACTCTTCTACTGAGGGACATTTAGGCTGTTTCCATGTTCTGGCTATTATGAATAAGGCTGCTATGAACATGGTTGAGCAAATTCTCTTGTTGTGTGCTGGAGCATCTTCTGGGTATATTCCAAGGAGTGGAATAGCTCGGTCTTGAGGAAGCCCTATTCCCAGATAGCACCAGATAGATTTCCAAAGTGGCTGTACTAGTTTGCATTCCCACCAGCAATGAAGGAGTGTTCCTCTCTCCCCACATCCTCGCCAGCATGTGGTGTCACTTGAATTTTTGATCTTAGCCATTCTGATGGGTGTAAGATGGAATCTCAGAGTTGTTTTGATTTGCATTTCCCTGATGACTAAGGAGGTTGAACATTTCTTTAAGTGTTTCTCAGCCATTCGATACTCCTCTGTTGAGAATTCTCTGTTTAGTTCCAAGCCCCATTTCTCAATTGGGTTATTTGGTTTGGTGGTGTTTAATTTCTTGAGTTCTTTATATATTTTGGATATTAGACCTTTGTCAGATGTAGGGTTGGTGAAGATTTTTCCCAGTCTGTAGGCTGTCGCTTTGTTCTCTTGACAGTGTCTCCTGCCTTACAGAAGCTTCTCAGCCTCATGTGGTCCCATTTATTAATGGTTGACATTAAGGCCTGGGCCGTTGGAGTTCTGTTCAGGAAGTTGTCTCCTGTGCCAATATGTTCCAGGCTCTTCCCCACTTTTTCCTCTAAGTGGCTTAGTGTCTCTGGTTTTATGTTGAGTTCTTTAATCCACTTGGATTTGAGTTTTGTGCAAGGTGACAAATATGGGTCTAGTTTCATTTTTTTACACATAGACCTCCAGTTAGACCAGCACCATTTGTTGAAGATGCTATCCTTTTTCCATTGAATGGATTTGGCTTCTTTGTCAAAAATCAAGTGACCATATGTGTGTGGATTCATATCTGGGTCTTTGATTCGATTCCACTGATCAACCAGCCTGTTGCTGTGCCAGTACCATGCTGTTTTAATTACTATTGCTTTATAGTACAGTTTGAGATCAGGTATGAAGATTCCCCCGGAGCACCTTTTATTGTACAAGACTGTTTTAGCTATTCTAGGTTTTTTTGTTTTTCCATATAAAGTTCAGAATTGAACTTTCAATGTTTTAAAAAAATTGTGTAGGTATTTTGATAGGGATTGCATTGAATCTGTAGATTGCTTTTGGTAGGATGGCCATTTTTACTATGTTAATTATCCCGATCCATGAGCAAGGAAGATCATTCCATTTTCTCAGGTCATCTTCAATCTCTTTCTGCAAAGTTTTGAATTTTTTTTCAAACAAGTCTTTCACTTGCTTAGTTAGAGTGACTCCTAGATATTTTATATTGCTTGTGGCTAATGTGAAGGGTGTGGCTTTCCTAATTTCTTTCTCTGCAAGCTTGTCATTTGTGTATAGGAAGGCTACAGACTTTTTTGAGTTAATTTTGTATCCAGCTAATTTGCTGAAGGTGTTTATCAGCTGTAGGAGTTCTCTGGTGGAATTTTGAGGGCCACTTATGTACACTATCATATCATCTGCAAATAGGGATAATTTGACTTCCTCCTTTCCCATTTGGATACCCTTGGTCTCCTTTTGTTTTCTTATTGCTCTGGCTAGAACTTCGAGTACTATATTGAAGAGATATGGAGAGAGTGGGCAGCCTTGCCTTGTTCCCAATTTTAGAGGAATTTCCTTGAGTATCTTACCATTTACTTTGATTTTGGCTATTGGCTTGCTATATATAGCCTTTATTATGTTGAGGAAAGTGTCTTGTATCCCCAATCTCTCTATAACTTTAAACATGAATGGGTGTTGGATTTTATCAAATGCTTTCTCTGCATCTAAAGAGATGATCATGTGGTTTTTTATTTTCAGTTTGTTTATATGGTGGATTACATTGATGGATTTCTGTATATTAAACCATCCTTGCATACCTGGAATGAAGCCTACTTGGTCATGATGAATGATATTTTTGATGTGTTCTTGTATTCGTTTTGCAAGTAGTTTATTTAGTATTTTTGCATCGATGTTCATAAGAGAAATTGGTCTGAAATTCTCTTTCTTTGTTGAGTCTTTGTGAGGTTTAGGTATCAACGTGACTATGGCCTCAAAGAATGAATTTGGTAA
This sequence comes from Acomys russatus, assembly GCF_903995435.1. NCBI lineage: Eukaryota > Metazoa > Chordata > Mammalia > Rodentia > Muridae > Acomys > Acomys russatus. The sequence goes on along the minus strand of NC_067146.1, from coordinate 9,352,806 downwards.
TATTCCATCCATTTCTATCTTTTGGAGTAGCTTGAAGAGTATTGGTATTAGCTCACCCTTGAAGGTCTGGTAGAATTCTGCACTGAAACCATCTGGCCCTGGGCTTTTTTTGGTTGGGAGACTATCAATGATTGCTTCTATTTCTGTAGGGGAAATGGGACTATTTAGCTTGTTTATCTGTTCTTCACTCAACTTTGGCAAGTGAAATTGATCAAGAAAGTCATCCATTTCCCTTAGATTTTCAAGTTTTGTGGCATATATGCCTTCAAAGTAGGATCTTATGATTCTTTGTATTTCTCCAGTGTCTGTTGTTATGTCTCCCTTTTCGTTTCTGATTTTGTTGATTTCAATACTGTCTCTCTGCCTTTTAGTTAGTTTGGCTAATGGTCTGTCTATCTTGTTGATTTTCTCAAAGAACCGGCTCTTGGTTTTGTTGATTCTTTGGACTGTTTTCTTAGTTTCTAATTTGTTAATTTCAGCCCTGAGTTTGATTATTTCCAGACGTCTACTCCTTTTGGGTGTTTCTGCTTCTTTTTTTTCTAGGGCTTCCAGTTGGGTCGTTAAGATGCTTATGTGCGATGTTTCCAATTTCTTTTTAAAGGCACTTAGTGCTATGAATTTTCCTCTTAGCACTGCTTTCAATGTATCCCACAAATTTGGGTACGTTGTTCCTTCACTTTCATTGAATTTCAGAAACTCCTTGATTTCTTTCTTTATTTCTTCCCTGACCCAGGTGTCATTTAGCAGAGAGTTGTTTAGTTTCCACATACGTGTAGGCTTTTTGTTATTTCTGTTGTTGAATTGCAGCCTAAGAGCATGGTGATCTGATAGGATACAAGGTATTATTTCAATCCTCTTGTATCTGTTGAGGCTTGCTTTGTGACCTACGATGTGATCAATTTTGGAGACGGTTCCATGGGGTGAAGAGAAGAAGGTATATTCTTTCTTGTTTGGGTGAAAGGTTCTATAGATATCTGTTAGATTCATTTGACACATGGCATTGGTTAATGATGTTATTTCTTGGCTTAGTTTCTGTTTCAATGACTTATCCTTCAGTGAGAGTAGGGTGTTGAAGTCCCCCACTATTATTGTGTGGAGATTGATGTGTGGTTTACGCTTTTTTAGGAGATCTTTTACAAATGTGGGTGCCCTTGTATTTGGAGCATAGATGTTCAGAATTGTGATGTCATCTTGGTTGACTTTACCTTTGATGAGTATGAAGTGTCCTTCCTCATCCCTTTTGATTAATTTTGGCTGAAAGTCTATTTTGTTCGATACTAAAATGGCTACGTCTGCTTGCTTCTTGTGACCATTTGCTTGGAATATTTTTTTCCAGCCTTTTACCCTGAGGTAATGCCTATCATTATGGGTGAGATGTGTTTCTTGAATACAGAAGAATGTTGGATCTTGTTTATGCACCCATTCAGTTAGTCTGTGTCTTTTTATTGGAGAATTGAGACCATTGATGTTGAGAGATATTAATGACCAGTGACTGTTAAGAGTCTTAATTTTGATGTTGGTTCCAGTCGAGCGTTTGTGTAGTTGTGTTTTTGCCATGGGATAGTTATCTATTTCCTGAGTAGTTTTGGCTGTAGCTTGACCCTTTGGGACGGAATTTTCCTTCTAGTACCTTCTGTAAAGCTGGGTTTGTGGATAGGTACTGTTTGAATTTGTTTTTGTCATGGAAAAATTTTTTTCTCCATCAATGGTTATTGATAGTTTTGCTGGGTAAAGTAATCTGGCCTGGCATCTGTGGTCTCTTAGGGTTTGCAGGATCTCTGTCCAGGCCCTTCTGGCTTTTATGGTCTCTGCTGAGAAGTCGGGTGTAATTCTGATAGGTTTACCATTAAATGTTATTTGGCCCTTTTCCCTTGCAGCTTTTAATATTTTTTCTTTGTTCTGTATGTTTTGTGTTTTGATTATTATGTGAAAGGAAGTTTTTCTTTTCTGGTCAATTCTATTTGGTGTTCTGTAGGACTCTTGTATGTTTATAGGCATCTCTTTCTTTAGATTGAGGAAATTTTCATCTTTGGTTTTATTGAGAATAGTTTCTGGGCCTTGGAGACTGATATCTTCTCTTTCTTCAATGCCTATTATCCTCGGATTTCTTCTTTTCATGGTGTCATTAATTTCTTGGATGTTTTGTGTCAAGAGCTTTACAGATTTCGCATTTTCCTTAATGGTTGCTTCAAGATCAGTGATTGTATCTTCTAGACCTGAGATTCGTTCTTCCATCTCTAGGATTATGTTAGAAAAGCTCACCTCTGTGTTGCTCGCCTTCTTCTTTGAGGTCTCACGTTCTCATTTTTCTTCTGTCTGTGTGTTTATCATTGAATCCATTTTCATCTTCAGATCTTGAACTGATTTTTTGATTTCTTTCATCCGGTTGCTTGCATTTTCCTGAAAATTTTCCAGTGCCACTCTATGTGCTTCTTTTATGTCTCTCACCTGTTTGGCTGCGTCCTCCTGCATTTGATTATGAATTTCTTTGTTTCCTCCATTAATATCCTCATTCTAAGGATTTGAGGTCATTTTCTTGTATTTCCATTGTATTTGAGTTCTCTGGGTTGTTTTCTTTGGGATAGCTGGAAACTGGAGACACCATGTTGTTTTGTGGGTTTTTGCGTGTTCTTTTACACTGTCCTTTAGACATCTTGGTGTCTTTGTTTTTGTTGGGTAGCTTCCAGAGTTGGATGGAGGGAGTCTGATGATAGATTCACTTGTTTTCTCACGATTTCCGTAGGCTGGAAGCTCTGATACTTCACTGGTGTGGATGGCAGGAGGTTAGCCCTGTTGTTTTGGTCTCTCACAGCCAGTGATCCTCAGCTCCCCTGTGCTGTGGGTCCTGCAATCGTTCTGGGTCTCTGAATGAGCGTTGGGTCAGGCCAAGGTATCCACAGCCTTCTGGGTTCCCTGCCAAGTCCAGCCAGGGACACTGGGCCCGAACCCCGCGCCGAGCTCAGCTAGATTCTCAAGGCCTGAACTGTCTGCCGAGCTCAGCTAGGGATTCTGGGCACAAAATGCACACAGGGTCCAGCCAGAATTTTGGGGGGCTGGGACTGCACACCAAGCTCAGCGAGGGGATATTGGCCCAAAGTGTGTGCTGTGGTCAGTTATTGACTCAGGGCCTGAACTGTCCGCCAAGCTCAGCCAGGAATTCTGGATTCAAACTGCACACTGTGTCCAACCAGAGTCTTAGAGCCTGGACTGTGCCAAAAGCTCCACTAGAGTCTCTGGGCCCAATCTGTCTGCCAAGCACAGTTAGAGACTCAGGCCCCAAACTGCATGCCGAGCTCCACTCGAGTCTCCGGGGTGGAATTATGCACCAAGCTCAGCCAGGGACTCTGTACTCACACTGCACGCTGAATTCAGCCCAGAAGTCCGGGCCTATACTGCGTGGATAGTCCAGACAGAGTCTTGGAGCTGCCAAGCCTGTGCGCACAGCTCAACTAGAGTCTCTGGGCCCAATCTGCCCAGCAAGTCCAGCTAGGGCCTCTGGGCTGAATCTGTGTGCTGACCTCAGCCTGTGTTAGCGCCCCAGAACTGCCCGCTGAGCTGTGCTAGTGTCTTGGGCAGAACTGCTCGTTGATGTGAGCTAGTGCCTCTGGTGGAGCTGAGTGCTCCGCCCAGCCTGTGTCACAGCTGGAGAACTGCGGCTATGCTGAGCTGGTGCCTAGGGTGGAACTGAGCGCTCAGCCCAGCCTGTGTCACAGCAGGGGAGCTGTGGCTGAGTTGAGCTAGTGCCTAGGGCAGAATTGCTTGCTGCGCTGAGACAGTGTCTCCACGGCACTACGCACTGAACTGAACTCGGGACTCTGGGGCTGAACTTTCCCGTGAGTCCAGTTTGGGTCACAAGGCACCACGCAACCCAAATCCCATCCAGAGTCCCCTCTCCCGCAGCAACTCCCACTGGCCACCACACTAATCGCCTCCACTGGAAGGCTCAGAGCTGCAAAGCTCAGCCACTGCCACTGCTGCCGCTGGTGCCGCTGGTGCCACCGCTGTTGCTGCTGCCTCTGCCGCTGCTGCTCCGATCCGAGAAAATCCGAGCTCCTCCCGTGTGCAGGGGCATGCAGGTCCTCCGCACCCTGGTCCCTCCGAACCGTGGAGCACTCCCACTGCCGTGTTGTGGGGACCTTGATGTTCCTGGCTCAGAAATCTGTGCAATTCCCTGAATTGTTCACTGGAGCCTCCAAACACGGTCCACACTGCTCGCCACCATCTTGGATCCTCCCTGTACCCCACTTTTTAATTGAGTTGTTTGGTTTGGTAGTGTTTAATTTCTTGAGTTCTTTATATTCTTTAGATATCAGCCCTTTGTCAGATGTAGGGTTGGTAAAAAAAAAATTTCCTAATCTGTAGGCTGTCACTTTGTTCTGCTGACAGTGTCTTCTGCCTTGCAGAAGCTTCTCAGCCTCATAAGGTCCCATTTATTAATTGTTGATCTTAGAGCCTGAGCTGTTGGTGTTCTGTTCAGGAATTTGTCTCCTGTGCCAATGAGTTCCAGGGTCTTACCCATTTTTTCTACAGATTTAGTGTATTTGGTTTTATGTTGAGTTGGACTTTAGTTTTGTACACGGTGATAAATATGGATCTTTTTGCATTTTTTACATGTAGACCTCCAGTTGGGCCAGCACCATTTACTGAAAATGCTTTCTTTTTTTTTCCATTGTATCGTTTTGGTTTCTTTGTCAAAAATCAAATGGCCATATGTGTGTGGATGTATATCTGGGTCCTCAGTTCGATTCCATTTGTTGATGAGATGTGTTTCTTGGATGCAATATATTGAAGGATCTTGTTTTTGCATCCATTTTGTTAGCCTATGCCTTTTTACTGAGGAGTTGAGGCCATTGATGTTGACAGATATTATTGACCAATGGTTATTTGATCCTTTTATTGTGGAGTTAGTGGTGATTATGTGTGTGTGGCAGTGTCTGTTTTGGTTTTGCTGATGTGCGATTATCTGTATGCTGCATTTTCTTGGGTGTGGCTGATCTCGTGATGATGTTTTCCTTCTCCTATTTTCTGTAGAATGGAGTTGGTGTTTAGATACTATTTAAATTTGGTTTTGTCATGGAATATCTTGTTTTCTCCATTTATGTTGATTGAAAGTTTTGCTGGATATAGTAGCCTAGGTTTGCATCTGTGGTCCCTTAGAGTCTGCATAATCTCAGTCCAGGCTCTTCTGGCTTTCATAGTCTCTGTTAAAAATTCAGGTGTAATTATGATGGGTCTACCATTATATGTTGTTTTGCCTTTCTCTCTTGCAGCCTTTAGTATCTTTTCTTTATTCTGCAAGTTTAGTGTTTTGATTATTATGTGCCGGGATGAATTTCTTTTCTGGTCTAGTGTATTTGGTGTTCTGTAGGCCTCTTGTATGTTCAAGGGTATCTCTTTCTGTAGATTGGGGAAGTTTTCTTCTATGATTTTCTTGAAGACATTCTCTGGACCTTGGGACTTTGTATTTTCCTTTTCCTCAACTCTTATAATTCTGAGGTTATGCCTTCTCATGGTGTCCTTGATTTCTTGCATGCTTTGTGTCACTAATTTTTCTGTTTTAAGATTTTCTTTGAGAGATGTATCAATTTCTTCTATTGTATCTTCAGCACCTGAGATTCTCTCTTCCATGTGTTGGATTCTGTTAGTTATACTTGTCTGTTGGATTCCTGCTTCCTTTTTTAATTGTTCCATTTCACTTTTTTCTCGATTTGTGATTTTTAAATATTGTCTAATTCTGTTTTCATGTCTTGAATTGTTTTATTTAATTCCTTCACCTGTTTGTTTGTGGTTTTTTGTTTCTCCTGGATGGCTTCTATTCATTTGTTTGTGTTATCCTGGAATTCTTGGAAGAATCTATTCATTTCCTCTTTATAGTTCTCAAATAGCTATATAAACATGGTTTTGAGATCATCTTCCTGTGACTCTGCCATAGTAGGGTATCTGTTGGTTCCTGGGCTTTCTAGTGGAGCCATAGTGTTTTGATTTTTGTTATTAGTCCTCTTATTCTTTCCTTTAGGCATCTGCTTAGAAGGGTTGGGCTTTCCAAGTTGGGCTTTCCAAGCTGGTGGTGTCGGGGGTGAGTACCTTTGATAGGGGGCTGGTTTCTATACTGGGTTCTCAGACTCTGCCTTCATGTATCTGTATTTGTTTGAGCTCTGCCACCTAGATTCATGGTTTCATATGGCTCCTCTGGCTGCTTGTCTCTTCTGAGGGATTCACCACACAATGAATCTGTGATTTGGATGTCAGATGCTGTGTGACTTCAGTTTTGTTAATCTTTTGCTCTGTAGACAGGCCACTCCACTTTGGTACACTGATCCGTCCAGCAGTCTGACCTCCCCTTTCCCTCTGCTGGTTGCAACCCTCAACTGAAACAAGGCACTGGTGCACTCTCAGTCCCTTGCAGCCCCGGTTGCTTGTCACTTCCCGCTGCTGATCTCGCCAATCCCCGACCTGCCAATCACCACTGCAGGTGTTTTGTTCCCATGGCCTACCTCAGTAAGCACTGCTGGTGTTGTTGGCACTGCAGCCACCACTACTATCTCTGTCGCCGTGCTGTAGCTGCTGCTGCAGCAGCCGCTACTGCGGCCTCTGCCGCTGCCATTGCCGCCGCCACGGATGCTCTGCTCCCCAGGGGTCCATGCTTTTTCCCGTGTTTTGGGGGTGCACAAGATTGTCCCTAGTTTGTTCCTGGTGCACTATGGTTTTTCCCGTTGTAGTGGGGTGGGGAGCTTGGTGTTCCTGCTTACAAAATAAGTCCAATTTTCTACCTTGATTTCTCTGGCCTCTAAACAAGGTCCACACTGCTCACCGCCATCTTGGAATCCCCGTTTTCTTTCTTTTAAGTAAGGGCAAGTCAAACTCTCCAGTACCCACTAACTTGTGGCCCACAAGATCTTCAAATTATAGACTATATCAGTATATCAATATATCAAATCTAAGCAGCAAGAGGCAATCCCCACTGTGACTTCTTAGAATGTAAAATACACAGATGATAATGATAAGTTTTCATTTGAGTGTGACAACCTAATTTTTTTTTTTTAAGTTATATCATGCAGGGGCTGCATCAATGGCTCAGCAGTTAAGAACACTTACTGCACTTTCAGGGGACCAGATCTGGGTTCAGTTCCCAGTACCCACATGGTTGCTCACGATCCTTCCTAAGTTCAGTTTTAGAGAATCCAAAAGAATGCTGTAAGCACCAGGGCATGCATATAGTACACATACATACATTCAGGCAGAACACTCACTCAATAAACTAAAAATAAATCTTAATCAAATTGTGTCACCAGCAGATAATGAATCTTGAATAGCTTATTCAGAAAGGATGAACAATTTTCTACAGAGTGCCTGACAAGCATTCCAGGGTTTGTCTGATAGCCACCGGCTCGTTTTAGGAGGCCGCCAGATAGGATGATAAGCAGCTTGAAATCTCTGAAGAGAACGAAGGAGGAACTTGTGCCCTAGGCTCTCTAGCTACAGCTGCTGGTCATTTGTAAGGGATGCTGCAGGACACACAGACTACATGTGGTACTAGAATGCGATGATCCTTAGTCACAACTGGGCTTTCAACTGAAACACAGGCAATTTGCAAAATGTGCCCTTATTTATCTTATTAACACTTATCTGAGCTGTGTCTCATTGCAGAATGTCTTGTCTTTAATAAAATAAACAGGACAATATGAATCTGAGTGGCTTATCCATTAGAGAGTGCTGCCTTTCACCTTGGATATGCCTTGCCTTCTCTTACGTAATTCAAGTCTTATGTTTGCAAGAGCTAACGTGGCAGAAGTGGGAACATTCATTTCCCCACAAGCTATTATTTCCATAAAAAGAATTCAAGCTTTAAAAAGATATTGACCCAAAGTTCAAAATGATATAATATCGTCAATACAAATAAAACAGACTTTCCAAAATACGGAGCCCACTTGCAGGACAACCGGGAGCCTTCCTGTGCTTCAGAAACAATTGAAAGGAGCAAGAGGTTTTTTGAAGTTCACAGTTTGAGAATACCATGAGGCTCACGGGTACCATCAGCCATGTCTGAGAAAGCATGGAGGCAGAGGCATTGCAGGAGGATGACTGCTGGTACACAGCTCAGCCCCACTCATTGGATGGTGGGTACACAGCTCATCCCCACCCATGGGATGGTGGGTACACAGCTCAGTCCCACCCATGGGATGGTGGGTACACAGCTCATCCCCACCCATGGGATGATGGGTACACAGCTCAGCCCCACCCATGAGATGGTGGGTACACAGCTCAGCCCCACCCATGGGATGATGGGTACACAGCTCATCCCCACCCATGGGATGGTGGGTACACAGCTCATCCCCACCCATGGGATGGTGGGTACACAGCTCAACCCCACCCATGGGATGGTGGGTACACAGCTCAGCCCCACCCATGGGATGGTGGGTACACAGCTCAGCCCCACCCATGGGATGGTGGGTACACAGCTCATCCCCACCCATGGGATGGTGGGTACACAGCTCAGCCCCACCCATGGGATGGTGGGTACACAGCTCAGCCCCACCCATGGGATGGTAGGGACACAGCTCAGTCCCACCTATGGGGTGGTGGGTACACAGCTCAGTCTCACCCATGGGGTGGTGGGTACACAGCTCATCCCCACCCATGGGATGGTGGGTACACAGCTCATCCCCACCCATGGGATGGTGGGTACACAGCTCATCCCCACCCATGGGATGGTGGGTACACAGCTCAGCCCCACCCATGGGATGGTGGGTACACAGCTCAGCCCCACCCATGGGATGGTGGGTACACAGCTCATCTCCACCCATGGGATGGTGGGTACACAGCTCAGCCCCACCCATAGGGTGGTGAGTACACAGCTCGGCTCCTACCTATGGGATTGTGTCACTCATGTACAAGGCAGGTCTCCGGTCCCCAGTTAAAAGGCTCTGGAAATGCCTTCACAGACACAGCAAAAGATGTGTCTCCTAGGTGATTCTAAATCCAGTCAGGGTGATAACTAGCATTAAGCAACAAGGCAGGCAATTCCTTGACTCTGAATGCTTCTTTGATATGGCTCTGCTTTGGGACAAAGCTAGATCACCAATGCAGTTACACAGACAGTCTTGGGGCATGGGCCAGCCGAGAACTTAAACACTCAAGCAATACTTTAAATATACTCGTTCCTCGTGGGAACATACTTTTTAATGTTCTCCCCAGTTAGGTCACTCCTTTTATCCTTCAGAATTCAACCTTGGGTTTCCTTTTCTTATCAAATAATACATTCTTTTGTTAAAAAAAACTCTTTCCTCCAATCTCAGGTTAAGAGTTCCTGGCCCTCTTTGTACAATGTCGTCTTGTAATGAAGACTGAAATTGCAATTGATTGTTAATGTCTTCATCTGTCCTTAGAGAAGGTGAGCTTTACCAAGTAGCCTAAACTTTAAGGGCCAAATGCAGGTAATGTATGAAGAAGACACAACTCCAGCTCTGGTGGTTTCCTGTAGTGGGGGTGGGGCACACCATCACCAGGAACACTTCTCAGTCAGGCATCTCTGGCCCCTACCCCCAGAGTTGTAATTCATTAGGTCAGTCTTACATCTACCTTTTAAAATAAATACCCAGAGGAGTTCCCAGATGGTGGCACCTGTCACGCACTGTATCTGATCTACCGCACAGAGACCAGGGACCAGATTGGGAACCACAGACTACAAGAACTGGAGAACACTAGGTGAGTGGGGTCCCGCACAGTGCAGACCACAGGTGGACCTGGCCGCGGGTCAAACAACAGCCTACAGAGGACCTGAACCCACACTCCAGGTTTTGGAACAGATCCCACCTGAGGACTGCAGCTGGCCTCTATAGCCCAGGTGCAGTACGTGCGGTGACGGATCACCAGAGCTCCTGGCCTGGGGAAGTCTCAGGGAAACAAGTGAATTTGTCCTCAGACATCCCCTCTCGCCCCGCCCCACCCCAGTCCACAGGAGATCCGGAGGCCACAGCAAAGCCCATGGTGCCCAGCAACAGCGTGCACAGTCTGGGTGGGTCTGGCCAGAGCCAGGCAGCAGGCCTCAGCAGACCATGCCTGCAAAATTGGGCTGATAGAACCCAGCCAGGTCAGTCCCCACAGCCCAGCAGGGACTCCCACACTCATGGGAGAAGCTGGACTGCTCTAAGGGTCTGCAAGGTATCAGAATTGCGGCCACAGCTCAGTGGGACTGAACCACCAACGGTGCGCAATCTAGACTGGTCTGCTATCTACACTGATCCAGGCGGGAGCTTGTCGGTGGACTACAGTGGTCCAGGCCTGGACAGTTTGGCAGCTGAAGCCTGGCCAGGACAGTTCCCATGGCCCAGCAGGAACTACCAAGCTTGTGGGAGAAGCTGGACTGCCCTGGGGGCCCAGAATGGGGTCTGAATTGCAGCCACAGGTCAGTGGGACTGAAATGATCGAGGGAGGAACCTGGCTGTGGGCCACGGCGGTCCGGGCCTGGATAATTGGGCAGATAAAGCCACAGTCCCCAAGGCCCAGCAGGGACTTCCACACTTGTGGAAGAAGCTGGACTGCCCTGGGTGTCTGGAGAGTAGTCTGAGTTGTAGCTGTGGCTCAGTGGGACTGAGCCGCCGAAGGTGTGCAATCTAGACTGGTCCCCTCTCTAAACTTATCTGGGCAGGAACCTGTCTGTGGACCACAGTGGTCTGGGCCTGGACAATTGGGCAGATAAAGCTATAGTCCCCATGGCCCGGCGGGGTCTCCTACAGGCTTGGGACAGAATAGACTGCTCCGAGGGGTCAGGACAGAAAATTAAACAGCGGCCCCCAACACAGCTGGTCTGAATCCCCTCAGTAGCATGATCAGCATCAGGCAGAAGCCTACCTCTGCTGACTCAGTCAGGAGCTTAAGATGTAGAGCAAAGTCTCCTGGAGAAGAAACCAGGTCACCTGCCGGTTCCAGAAAAGAGCTCCTTGATCTCCACAGACAAGGGCACATGACCTATAATCACTCACCAACTACCCACTCTCAACGACCACTGAAGGACACCAGAAGCTACCACCCAACATCAGATACAGCAAGATGACTAAAGGACAGCTTAACAATGCAAACAACAAAAATCAAAACAACTTGGCATCCCCTGATCCCAGCTATCCCAAGGAAAGCAACCCTGAGACCTCAAACACAATTGAAAAAAAAAATGACCTCAAATCCTTAGTAATGAAGATGATAGTAGAGGGAATGAATAAAATCGGTAATCAAATGCAGGAAGATGTAGCCAAACAGATGGAAGACATAAAAGAGGCCTATAGAGAGGCATTGGGAAAAATTTCAGGAAAATACAAACAACCAGATGAAGGAAATCAGTAAAACAGTTCAAGATCTGAAGATGAAAATGGAAACAGTGATAAAAGCATAGACAGAAGAAAAATGGGAATGAGAGACCTTAGAGAAGAAAGTAAGCAACACATAAGTGAGCTTCTCTAACAGAATCCAAGAAAAAAAGGAACAAATCTTAGGACTAGAAGATACATCAAATAGAATAGACCAGAAAATAAAATCTTCCAGACACATAATAATAAAAACACAAAATATACAGGACAAAGAAAAAAATATAAAAAGCAGCAAGAGAAAAAGGCAAAGTTACGTATAATGGCAAACCTATCAGAATTACTCCCGACTTCTCAGCAGAGACCATAAAAGCCAGAAGGGCCTGGACAGAGGTGCTGCAAACCCTAAGAGACCACAGATGCCAGGCCAGACTACTATACCCAGCGAAACTATCAATAACCATTGACGGAGAAAACAAAATATTCCATGACAAAAACCAATTTAAACTGTACCTATCCACAAATCTGGTTTTACAGAAGTTACTAGACAGAAAACTCGACCCTAAAGGGACAAGACACAACCAAAACTACTCAGTAAATAGATAACTACACCACCACAAAAACACAACCACACAAACTCTCTACTGTAACCAATATAAAAAAATTAAGAGACTTAACAGTCACTTGTCATTAACATTGCTCAACATCAATGGTCTCAATTCTCCAATAAAAAGACATAGACTAACTGAATGGATGCATAAACAAGATCCAATGTTCTTCTGTATTCAAAAAACACATCTCACCCATAAGGAGAGACATTGCCTCAAGGTAAAAGGCTGGAAAAAATATTCCAAGCAAATAGTCACAAGAAGCAAGCTGATGTAGCCATTTTAATATCTAATAAAATAGACTTTCACCCAAAATTAATCAAAAGGGATGAGGAAGGACACTTCATACTCATCAAAGGAAAAATCAACCAAGATGACATCACAACTCTGAACATCTATGCTCCAAATACAAGGGCACTCACATTTGTAAGAGAACTTTTAACAAAGCTTAAACCACACATCGATCCCCACACATTAATAGTGAGAGACTTCAACACCTCACTTTCACTGAAGGATAGGTCATTGAAACAGAAACTAAGCCAAGAAATAACATCATTAACGAATGCCATGAATCAACTGGATCTAACAGATATTTACAGAACTTTTCACCCAAACACAAAGGAATATACCTTCTTCTCAGCATCCCATGGAACTTTCTCCAAAACTGATCACATAGAAGGTCACAAAGCAAGCCTCAAAAGATACAAGAAGATTGAAATAATACCTTGTATCCTATCAGATCACCAATGTCTAAGGCTAGACTTCAACAACAACAGAAATAACAAAAAGCCTACACACGTATGGAAACTAAACAACTCTCTACTTAATGACACCTGGGTCAGGGGAAAAAAGAAAGAAAGAAATTAAGGACTTCCTGAAATTCAATGAAAATGAAGGAACAGCATGCCCAAATTTGTGGGACACATTGAAAGCAGTGCCAAGAGGAAATTTCATAGCACTAAGTGCCTTTATAAAGAAATTGGAAACATCCCACATAAGCAACTTAACGACACATCTGGAAGCCCTAGAAACAAAAATAAATAGAAACACCCAAGAGGAGTAGATGGCTGGAAATAATCAAACTCAAGGCTGAAACCAATAAATTAGAAACAAAGAGAATAATTCAAGGAATCAACAAAACCAAGAGGTGGTTCTTTGAGAAAATCAACAAGATAGACAAACCAACCGTTAGCCAACCTAACTAAAAGGAGAGAGACACTATCCAAAGCAACAAAATCAGAAATAGAAAGGGCGATATAACAACAGACACTAAAGAAATACAAAGAATCATAAGATCCTACTTTAAAGGCACATATGCTACAAAAATTTGAAAATCTAAGGGAAATGGACAATTTTCTTGATCAATTCCACTTGCCAACATTGAATCAAGATCAGATAAACAAATTAAATAGTCCTATTTTTTTCTATAGAGATAGAAGCAATCATTGATAGACTCCCAACCAACCAAAAAAAAAAAAAAAAAAAAAGCCCAGGGCCAGATGGTTTAGGGCAGAATTCTATCAGACCTTCAAAGAAGAGCAAATACCAATACTCTTCCAGCTACTCCAAAAGAGAGAAATGGATGGGACATTACAAAATTCATTCTATGAAGCCACAGTCACATTGGTATCTAAACTCCACAAAGACCCAACAAAAAAGAGAATTTCAGACCAATTTCTCTTATGAACATTGACGCAAAAATACTTAATAAAACACTTGCAAAACGATTACAAGAACATATCAAAGATATCATTCACCATGACTAGGTAGGCTTCATTCCAGGCATGCAGCGATAGTTTAATGTATGGAAATCCATCAATGTAATCCACTATATAAACAAACTGAAAGAAAAAAATTTTCATGATCATCTCCTTAGATGTAGAAAAAGCATTTGACAAAATCCAACACCCATTCATGTTTAAAGTTTTGGGGAGATCAGGGATACAAGGCACATACCTAAACATAATAAAGGCTATATACAGCAAGCCAATAGCCAACATCAAATTAAATGGAGAAATACTCAAGGAAATTCCTCTAAAACTGAGGACCAGACAAGGCTGCCCACTTTCTCCATATCTCTTCAATACAGTTCTTGAAGTTCTCTCCAGAGTAATAAGACAACAAAAAGAGAGCAAGGGGATCCAAATGGGAAAGGAGGAAGTCAAATTATTCCTATTTGCAGATGATATGATAGTATACATAAGTGACCCCCAAAATTCCACCAGAGAACTCTTACAGCTGATAAACACCTTCAGCAAATTAGCTGGGTACAAAACTAACTCAAAAAAGTCAGTAGCCTTCCTGTATAAAAATGACAATCATGCAGAGGAAGAAATTAGGAAAACCACACCCTTCACATTAGCTACAAGCAATATAAAATATCTAGAAATTACTCTAACCAAGCAAATGAAGGACTTGTTTGAAAAAATTTTACATCCCAGAAGAAAGAGCATGAAGATGACATGAGAAGATGGAAGTATCTCCCTTGTTCATGGATAGGGAGAATTAAAATGGCTATCTTACCAAAAGCAATTTACAGATTCAATGCAATCCCTATCAAAATATCTACACAATTTTTTAAAAACATTGGAAGATCAGTTCTCAACTTCATATAGAAAAACAAAAATCCCAGAATAGCTAAAACAATCCTATACAATAAAAGATTCTCAGGAGGAATATCCATAAGCAATCTCAAGCTGTACTATAGAGCAATAGTAATTAAAACAGCATGGTACTTGCACAGCAATAGGTTGGTTGATCAATGAAATCGAATTGAAGACTCAGAAATGAATCCACATACATATAGTTATTTAATTTTTGACAAAGAAGCCAAATCTATTCAATGGAAAAAGGATAGCATCTTCAACAAATGGTGCTGGTCTAACTGGATGTCTACATGTAGAAAAATGCAATTAGACCCATATTTGTCACCATGTACAAAACTCAAGCCCAAGTGGATTAAAGACCTCAACATAAAACCAGAGACACTAAATTAATTAGAAGAAAAAGTGGGGAAGAGCCTGGAACACATTGGCACAGGAGACAACTTCCTGAACAGAACACCAACAGCTCATGCTTTTAAGGTCAACAATTAATAAATAGGACCTCATGAGGCTGAGAAGCTTCTGTAAAGCAGGAGACACTGTCAACAGAACAAGGCAACAGCCTACAAGCTACAAAAAGATCTTTACCAACCCTACATCTGACAAAGATCTAATATCCAAAATGTATAAAAAACTCAGGGAATTGAACACCACCAAACCAAATAACCCAATTAAAAAATGGGGCTCAGAACTAAACAGAGAATTTTCAACAGAGGAATATCGAATGGCTGAGAAACACTTAAAGAAATGCTCAAAGTCTTTAGTCATTAGAGAAATACAAATCTAAATGACTCTGAGATTCCATCTTACACCCATCAGACTGGCTAAGATCAAAAATTTAAGTGATACCACATGCTGGTGAGGATGTGGAGAAAGAGGAACACTCTTTCATTGCTGGTGGGAATGCAAACTTGTACAACCACTTTGGAAATCTATCTGGCACTTTCTCAGAAAACTGGGAATAGGGCTTCCTCAAGACCCAGCTATTCCACTCCTTGGAATACACCCAGAAAATGATCCACCACACAACAGGGACATATGCTCAACCATGTTTATAGCAGCCTTATTCATAATAGCCAGAACCTGGAAATAGCCTAAATGTTCCTCAGTTGAAGAATGGATAAAGAAACTGTGGTAAATTTACACTATGGAATACTACTCAGCTTTAAAAAACAAGGAAATCCTGAAATCTGTGGACAAATAGATGGAATTAGAAAGAATAATACTGAGTGAGTTAACCCAGAAGCAGAAAGACTCACACGGTATATACTCACTTACAATTGGGCACTAGACCAAAAGGCATGTCCCAAGAAAGTCTTCACTCACCAGGAGAGTGGGATAGATGTGAGTACATCCTACTGAGG
The DNA here is from genome assembly GCF_903995435.1 of Acomys russatus. Lineage (NCBI taxonomy): Eukaryota > Metazoa > Chordata > Mammalia > Rodentia > Muridae > Acomys > Acomys russatus. The sequence continues at coordinate 9,336,934 of NC_067146.1, read as the reverse complement.
CTCTAGGAAAGAAAAGTATAGGTGATGGGGAAATCGAAGGACCCAGAGTGTCCTAGAAACCTAGAAGAAGAACATTTTGACAGGTGCATTGGGGATCCTGGGGCATCTGCTCAAACTATTGCAACCAAGGACAATACAAGTAGTAAACATTGAACCCCTACTCTGATCTAGCCAATGGACAGGACATTCTCCACAGTTATCTGGAGAGCGGGGACTGACTCTGACATGAACTCTGGTGCCCCATACCTCACCACCTCCCCTTGGTGGGGAGGCATGATGGCAGTCAATGAAAGAATAAGCAGGCTACCAAGATGATACTTGATAGCCTATGACCATATAGTGGGGGAGGAGGTCCCTCTCAGTCTTAGACCTAGGGGAGGAGAATAGGGTGAAAGTGGGAGGGAGGGAGGAATGGGAGGATACAAGTGATGGGATAACAATTGAGTTGTAATCTGAATAAGTTAATAAAATTAAATTTTAAAAATAAAATAAAATAGAATGAACACCCAGAGGATTCCAATGCAAGGTCCCATAGCCCACACTGCTGCTCCAGCACTTCCCAGTTCCTCTATGGCTGCCTTCTTAGGTTAGAAGCTGCCATCATTGGCATTCAAAGTGTACCTGTCATTTGACTCTGGGAATCCACTGTTTCTCTGTGTGTTTTGTAAAGACTGTGCTTCCTTCCTTCTGTGCATCCCACAATGGCCAGGCCTGAGATGAGAAAGGCGGGTCAGAGCAAGACGGTGTGCAATTTCTAAGTCACAGCCCAACTCTATTGCAAAGATACAGTGTTCATTCTCTAAAAGCAGCTTGGGGATTCTGAACAAAGACATATTCACTTGAACTGAAAAACAAACAAACAAAGTAAGTAAGTACATTGTGGAAGAAGTGATTGTTTGCCCCTGAAATACCATCCTTTAGTTGGTGAGCATATAGTTTAAAGCTGAATAAAAAGTCACAAGACTGGTTCACTAACCTGCAGCCGCTGAGAGCAGCACATGCTGCATTTCATCCAGCCAGGCCCCAGTCCCCCTCAGAAAACTTCCAGCCCCCCTCAGACAGCCCCAGCCCCGTCAGACAGCCTCCATCATGTCCCCTATCAGATAGGCCCCAGCCCACCTTAGACAGCCCCCAGCCCCCTCAGACAGCCCCCAAATCCCCTCAGACAGCCCCAAGCCCCTTTAGATAGCCCCAGCCCCCCCAGACAGGCCCAAATCCTCTCAGACAACCCTCAGCCCCCTCAGACAGCCCTTAACCTGCCTCAGACAGCCCCCAATCCCCTCAGACAGCTCCTAGCTCCTTCAGACAGCCCCAACCCCCCTCAGACAGCCCCAGTCCCCCTGAGACAGCCCCAGTTCCCCTCAGACAGCTCCAACCTTCCTCAGACAGCCCCAGTCCCCCTCAGACAGCCCCAATCTTCCTCAGACAGGCCCAACCCCCCTCAGACAGCCCCAGCCCCCTCAGATAGTCTCCAATCCCCCTCAAACAGTCCCCAATCTCTCCTCAGACTGCTCCATCCCTCAGCCTCCCTCAGCCAGCCTCCAGTCTCCCTCAGTGAATATTAATAACCAGGGTGGTAGAATACTGAAAAAGCCCATCACAACTCCATTCAGGACTTCACAGCTAAGGAATTTATTGTCTTATCCCTGGGTCAAAAGAATTTTACTTCCCTGTTGCCCTTCAACCAGCCCTTTTCTCTCCTCAGACTTCCTCTTCATAAAACAGAATGGAGACGAGCTAAGTGAACTACAAATCTCACTTCCTATCAATTCCCTAGGCTTCATAAAAATGGTAGCCAAGGTTAAGATAGTTGATATCATTCTTGCTCGAGTGGATAAAGATGTCACGTTCCCTCCCTTCTGGTAATTAAAGGTCTGGCCACAGGGAGAAGAGGGAGAATTAAGAAAATGGATGCTAGAGGTATTCACTGGTACTTTTTCCCATGTAATTTCCCTTTTCTCTTCTGCTAGTTGAATGCCTCTTTCCTAGAGGAAGCCCTTTGTGTTAAGATTGGGTAGTTATCCATGCCGAGCACCTTAGGCAGGTGGACTTTCTGTTACCTCTCGGGCCTGGAGTGGTCGGGTCAAGGTAAGGCTTGTGCCTCTACAACTTCCCTGGCACATTTCTGTCTGCGCTTTAGGAAACCTTCTCTCTCCATGGGGATTGCTAAACCAATAGGAGGAACCTCCTGGTGATGAGATGTCATTATTACTGCCACAGTAAAACAGTTTATCAGAAAAGGAAAGATGTCCTGATGGGTCCCGATGTGACATTCTGAACTCCTGAACACAACCAAGACTGATCTTTAATGGTGTGAGCCACTGAAATTGTTCCCTGGCCTTGTGTTTGCCCTTCTATGAATTGGCATGGCAATTTGACTTGCAACCAGCAGAATCTGGTCTAATACCACATTCACTCATAAGAGTCACAGCGTGGGGGCCGGGCATAGTGGTGCATGCCTTTAATCCCTCCCTCGGGAGGCAGAGGCAGAGGCAGGTGGATCGCTGCGAGTTCAAGGCCAGCATGATCTACAAAGGGAGTGTAGGACAGCCAAGGCTACACAGGGAAACCCTGTCTCGAAAAACAAAAAACAAACAAACAAAAAACAAAAACAAACAAACAAACAAACAAAAAACAAAAAGAGAGAGAGAGAGAGAGAGAGAGAGAGAGAGAGAGAGAGAGAGAGAGTCACAGTGTGACGATGCTCTGGATCTTAGTTTTAGGTCCACCCGTTGGTTTCCCACTGTACTGCATGTGGTATTGAATGGTTTTGATGGACAATAAACTTTGGCTGAGAAAGCATCTTCATCCTCCGATGGCTAGGAAGTCAGATGCCCCCAGGAGTCAGGTGTAGACCCCTACAGTTCTCTCTAAGATGGAACAATTCTGCAGAGTGGCTCAGAGCCTGGAACCGCCCTATGGAGGGGATGGTCAGGCTTCGTCTGAGGCCAGAGCTGTGCTCAGCGCCCTCTCCTCATCTTAGTCTTCATGCTCCTTTCGAGAATTTTCTGATGAGTCTTCCTTTGAGAAAGCCCATGCACACACACACCTCCCTGCCTTAGCCTGTGCTTTCAGGAAATACAACACAACATAAACAGTCGTCATTTTTTAAAACTCATTTTTATTTTAATCAGAGAAACATGTTTATAGTTAAGAAGTAAGAAGACATTAAAAGGGTTTAAACTGATGAATATCGGGCTCCTGCCAGAGCGTTCTCCACACCCACTTGTAATTCTCTTAGTATATATCTTATTGATTTGCAGAGCACATACTGGTATTCAGATTTTAAGCACTGTCTATTGGTGCCCCACCATGGCAGAGAAACTGTTAATCATCCTTTGTGGTTACTCACCCTGACCCCCACCAGTATACTGTACCAGGACTTTTGATTTAACACTTGATGCTTTTCCTGTTTCTGTGACTATTATAACTTATACGTAACTATAGTCCATCAATTGAAATTTGCCACCAAGAGTAAGACATCAGGAATAAGGATTACGGGGCCAGAGAGCTGGCTCAGTGGTTAAGAGCACTGGCCTCTCTTCCAAAGGACCCAGGCATGGTTCTCAGCACCCACATGGCAGCTCACGGTATCTGCAACTCCAGGTCCAGGGGACCAGATGTCCTGTTCTGGTCTCCACATCACTGCATTGTACACCATGCACAGATATACATGCAGGCAAAAATATCCATATGTACTAAATAAAAATAAATTTAAAATATCAAGAATAGTAATAATAAATGTTATCTTATACTACCATGAAAGAAAGCATGGCATCCATAAAGTTGTATAGTTCATTACAACGTATAAAATAAAAACATGAGAAAAAAAACCCTCTAATTTAATTAATCATTCCATATCCTCTATACAATTAGAATGTCAAACCCATAGAAGAAAGAACCTAATCTGTCCTATTCAATACTGCAAATCCTAGTCACACAGGCACATGTCAGAACTTAATGAAGAGCCAGTGAATGCATATATAAATCCTAATTCTTATTGAACTAAACAGTTCACATGTCACTATGACGTAGCTTGCTCCTTGTGAAGCCAATCTGTCTAGTTTTCTAGAAACTTCCCACTAGTATTGTTAAAGGACATACAAACAACAGCTTAGCTTAGAGGCCTTAAGTGACTTGATTTTGTCTCCAATTAGGTATTCATTCCATTGAGTAGAATAAGCATTCCAGAAGAGGTTTGATTGAAGAAAGCCAAAATGAGGCACTGAAAGGTGGCGCAGAAATTCAAACATTCTTTCCCTGATAGGGAGGGACAAAAGAATAGAAAAAATAACTGACTGGTTACCGTCGAGCTACCTCAGGTCTCCATACGATTGAGGCAGAAAGGCATTCAGCAGCAGGCCAACTGAGACTGGCCTGGGACCTTTCTCATGATTTCTTGAAAGTACCAAGACCACCTGCATTGCCTTTGGGTGACATGGGATTTTAGCATGGGTGACTCAATTTTACATTCTAGGTTGCTCTCTTGGGGGCTAGTTCTACAGCCCAGCCCAACACTATGGCTTCCTGTGTGCGGATTTCACACTAGCTCTCAACTGTTGAACAGTGCTGGCTCCAATCTGTTCCCTGTGTCCTTATATGTCAAACACTTCAGCCCCGTTTTCTCTCTGAGCTTTGCCTCCTGGATTCATGTCCTGCTCAGACTCTCGCGTCATTCCCTCAACTGGGAACTCCCTTCACTGCTCTCCTGAGTGAGCCTGACTTTCCTCAGGACCCTTCTTTCCTTCCTTCGGGTTATCACCCTGTTGATGTGGCACACATCCTCCGTTGTCTTCCTGCATAGCTTTTCCTGTTCCCAGAACGGCTGAAAATATCTTTAATCCCACATTTGATTTATAATATAAGTGAGGTAAAGACTCCTGGGGTTAACATTATCTTTTCATTTGGAGCTTTCCAGGCTCCATGTAGCCGAACAGATCTTCCATGCTTTTGTCACATGCCCATCTTCCTGCCATTTTCTAAACATGTCTTGAAATCTATTAATTCTTACTTAATTTCCTATTCATTTAATCTTCTATGTTCTCCTTAAAATTTTTTATTTTTATTGTGTGTGTGTGTGTGTATGTATGTATGTATGCATACTCGTACACACACATATGAATACAGTGCTCATAGAGTCCGGAGAGGGCACTGAGCCACCCCGTGCAGATGCTGGGAGCTGAGCTGGGAGCTGGTTCTCTGGAAGAGAGCACTATGTGCTTTTAATTGTGGAACCATCTCTTCAGTCCCAAACCCTTTCATTTTTATCTTTAAATTAATTTACACTGTATTATTTTAGTATGTTCAAAAGTTATGGAACAGTCCACAAATTTGCATTTCAGCTTTGTACAAGGGCCAGACAAATCTTTGCTCCACTCCAGTTTTGGAGTATGTGCTGCTGAAGGCAGCACTTTATATGCACTTTAGTAGGTTTTTAAGAAAGGAATCATTTCCAATCAATATTTCAACATGGTGATCTATTTTTAAATAACATTTCCTCATTTCAAAATCAATACATGTTTATTGAATAAAACACAAATAAGCAAAAGTAAGAAAATTAAAATGACCTCTAATGGAACTGCTGAGAGACAATAACTACTAATAGGGGCTATATTGTATATTTTTCCAGCATATTTTCCTGAATGTCACACACAGACAAAGAGTGGTTGCTAGTTACCCGCTGCCACCTTCATTCTTTGAAAGTGTGTAGAGGTGGGGGGTGCTGTAACTGGAGGTCCTTTGTTGAGTGGTACACTGGGGAGAGGAGTTCAAACACACTGGTGGATGCTGAGGAGAGGACATAGTTCTACACAACAATCTGCAAAAAGGGAGACTATGTGCTTGGAACAGAAGGAAAAGTGCAGGGGGCAGGGAACAGTGGGCTGGGGTGTGGCTCAGTTGGTAGCGTGCTTTTCCAGGATGCCGAAGGCACTGAGTCAAAGTCTGGTATCCTATAAACTCAGTGGCATGGTGGCCAACACCTGTAATCCCAGAACTGTGGGGCCATATGTGCTTGTGTATCCTCTCTCTCTCTCTCTCTCTCTCTCTCTCTCTCTCTCTCTCTCTCTCTCTCTCTCTCTCACACACACACACACACACACACACACACACACACACACAAACACACACTGAAAACAGGTCCTCAGGCACAAGCATATGTATGTGTACCACAATGTTTACATCTATCAAAAGAGGCTGATACCTCAAAGGTCCATCAAAAGGTGAATGGATAAATAAATTGTGGTATATAGATACTAGAATATTATTTATCAATACAAAAGAAGATAGACTGATACAAGTCACACTGTGAGTATGCCTAAAACACACTAAGGTAAGTGAAAGAAGCCGGGCGTGTTGCACAGTTTCTACGGACACTGTAGAGGAGGTAAGCTCACAGAGACAGAGGGAAATGGGGGCAGGGCCTGGAGGAAGGGAGAAGAGGCAATAACTGCTTAATGGTCATGTGGCTTTCCTTTCCCAGTGATGAAGCACGGTCCAAAATAGATTGAGGCATTACTTGCACAAATAATAAATGTACTAAATGCTAGCAGGTGACACACATTTAAAAAAAGTTAATTTTGTATTGTGTAAATTTCTCCTTCAATAAGGGGGAAAACCCCTAAACATTATCTTTAGTGGCCACATGCTGCTCTATTATGTGACTGGACTATAATTTTAAAAAAATGAAGCCTTCATTTTTGTGACATAGAGATTATTTCTAAATTTTCCTTGTTATAAAAAGAACTATAGCAAATAACCTAACAGCTTAATATTTGCACTTATCTCTAGAACATTTTTTCAAGGAGTCTATTTAGATAATTTTTTCAGATTGCCCTTCAAAAAACATTTTAAAAGACTAAAAATTCATCTACTCAAAGTAAATTATTTGTAACAATATGTTTTTATAACTGTTCAGAATGGAGCCCTAATAAAATCATGCAGATCTCTCGTCTTCCCTATCCATAACCAGGGCACACCCACAAATTTATATGGCGCTCACGTGTGTGCCATTGTAAGTTCTAGACCATCCGCAGGCTAATTTATACACCTAACAAAGAAATGCAAAGAATAATTTTGTAAATTAATTAACTCTCCTCCCCCCATCATAACATAATATGAACCGTCAGAAAGAAGTAGGGGTGAGCTCCACCTGTCACTCAGCTTACACTACAATAAAGTACCACAGGCTGGGTAGCTTAAACAGCAGTTGTTTGGTTGTTTTGTGTTTTATGTTTTTGTGTTTTCTGTTTTTTTTTTTTTTTTCAGACAGGGTTTCTCTGTGTAGCCCTGGCTGTCCTGGATTTGCTTTGTAGACCAGGTTGGCCTCGAACTCACAAAGATCCACCTGTCTCTGCCTCCCAGAGTGCTGGGATTACAGGCATGTGCCACCACGGCCCTGCTAAGCAGCAGTTTATTTTTCTCACCGCTCTGGAGACTAGAAACCTAAGGCCAGTGTGGGCTCTTTCTTTGCCTTGTTAATGGTGTCTTCCTGCTGTGTATAGTGTCCTTACTGTGTCTGTGTGGAAAGTTCCTTCTTATACGAGACTCGCTCCTGTCGTGGAGTTAAGGCCTCCCTGCACATCCTTATTTGACTTTCGTCGCCTCTTTAATGGCTCTCTTCCCACAATGAGTTCTGTGGTACCGGAGTCGGAACATCAGCAGGAGGGTCACCATGCAGCCCAGGACAGGGACCTAGAGGAACAGACTCTCCAGCATCTCCTCTGGGTACCGTTTGGAGCATGTCTCCGTTCTTAGCTGATGTGAGCCAAGGCAAAGAATCCTTCAGGGAACTGCTCAGTGTACCAAAAGACTTGACCCGGAAGTGGTGCCTGTCCTTTTCATTGCCAGCCTCAGTGATCCTTACAAATCCTTACCGTGGCCCAAGGATGAGGCTGCGGTGAAGTGTCATCTCTGGACCCAGAAGAAGAGATCAGATAGAGGTCAACAAACACCGTTCATGTCTGTCACAGACGCAACAGAACACTGGGTTACAGCAGTCCAGGGTCCTGTGTCTGCAACCCAGCAGCTTACTTCTCCTTCCTCAGCCCCTGCCCGACACCTGACCAGAGCTTTCAAGCCCATCATTTGCTCCCAGAGATCAGTATCTGCTTCCAGGTACTTAAAGCCAAACCAGCAGCCCCTTCTTTTCTCCCTATTACATTTTTTTTTTTTTTTTGACTTTGTGACCTTCATTGATGTCAATTTGGCTTCCTCTCCTTCCTTTAATACTCTTTTCATTTTTTTTTTTTTCTTGCCTCACTTCTCCTGGGGCCGTTCAGAGAGACTCTTTCTCATCCTTCTCGCCTTCAGATGCCTGGCCGTTCTCTACACTGCTGCAAGATGGACCGTTCTCAAATTTGATAAGCGGCAACATGTTCACGGTGTTTAAAACTCTCCATTGCCTTCCATCCACGGTCCCCTGGGCTTGTGGGCTTACAGGGACCCTGATGCCTTGAGCTCACAGCACACCCTCTTTCCCACTCTGCACTCTCCCATGCACTTCCCCCGCTGCCCTCCCCCACTGCCCTCCCTCGCTGCCCTCACCCATCCTTCTGCCTTCTTCTCCACATTCCTCAAGCTCTTCAACCACCCCCACCACAGAGGCTTGCTGAGCTCTCTGCTCTGGAATGCTTGGCCCAGATGGTTTAGCTAGGGTCTCTATTGCTGTAATAAACACCATGACCAAAAGCAATTTGGCGAGGGAGGAGTCTGTTTTAATTTAACAATTACACACCATCCTGGAAGTCAGAGCTGGAACCCGGAGGCCAGAACTGAAGCGGAAGCCGGAAGCCGTGGGTAGAGTGCTACTTACTGGCTTGCTCCTCCAGGCTCCTCTCAGCCTGCTTTGCTGTACCATCTCAGACCACTTGCCCAGGGGTAGCACTGCCCACAACGGACTGGGTCCTCCTACATCAATCATTAATCAAGAAAAGGCCCTATGCTGGACGTGGTGGCGCAAGCCTTTAATCCCAGCACTCAGGACGCAGAGGCAGGCAGATCGCTGTGAGTTTGAGAGCAGCCTGGTCTACAAAGTGAGTCTAAGATAGCCAAGGCTACACAGAGAAAGCCTGTCTCGAAAAACCAAAGAAAAGAGTAAAAGGAAAAAGAAAAAAGAAAGTGCCCTACATCCTTGCTGATAGGCCATGCGATAAACTACTTTCTCAACTGAGGTTCCCAGATGACTCCAGTTATGCCGAATTGAAAAAAACTAACCAGACAGCCGCGATCTGCAGGATCAACCCCTTGACTTCCTTCCAGCCTTTCCTCACCTCTCCCCAGGTTTGCCCTCCACTCCTCCCCTGTGTTGTATTGCCCCCGCACTTAATGCCTTCCCAGAGGAACGTGGTATTTATTTACTTGTTCATTTAGTGTGCTGTGGATTGAGTCCAGGCCTTGTACATGCCAGGCAAGCTTTCTGCTTTTTCGATATAGGGTCTCTTGCTGGCCTGAAACTGGAAACTTGGGTAGGCTGGCTGTCCAACAAGCTCAGGGGTTTGCCTGTCTTTGCCTCCAGGAATTGGGATTACACCCATGTAATCCGGCTTCTTAAGTGGATGCTGGGCATCAAGCTCAGGCCCTCCTGATCACATGGCAAACACTTTATCAACTGACTTACTTCCATAATCCCTTATTAATTGATCTATTTATTTACTTATTTATTTAAACATCACTGTTGGTACACACCTTGGAAGCAGAGCCAGGCAGATCTCTGTCAATTCAAGGCCAACTTGGTCTGCATAATGAGTTCTGGGACAGCCAGGGCTACATAAAAACCCTGTATCAAAACAAAACAACAGGGCTGGAGAGATGGCTCAGAGGTTAAGAACACTGACTGCTCTTCCAAAGGTCATGACTTCAATTCCCGGCAACCCCATGTTGGCTCACAACCATCTATAACGAGATTTATATACATAATAAATAAATAAATCTATAAAACAAAACAACAACAATTCAGTTAATGTGTGTATGACATGCATATGAGGGACACATGTTCAAACACTGGAGTGTGTGTGTATGTGTGCGTGTAAGCACACGCATGCGCGAGCAAGTGCACCTGCACCACAGCACACATGTGTAGATCAAAGGACAGTCTTGGTCTCATTCATCACTTTCTAACTGGTTTGAGACAGAGTTCTTGCTGGCCTCTGCTGACTACACCAGACTGCCTGGCCCACAAGCTTGCTGGACTCCTGTGTCCACCTCCCAGCTCCCCGCAGCAGTGCTGGGATAACAGGCACGTGCTGCCACATCCAGCTTTAAGTGAGTTCTGGAGATCCACTCCGGTCCCCATACTTTTATGGCAATTACTTCTCCCACCAAGCCATCTCCCCCGTCCCCTCGCCTTTTGTTTTTAATTATTACTTATCTCCATATTCTCCTTTTGTTTACTAAGACAACATTGCCCTAGTAGGTGTTTAGCAAATGCATAAAAACACTAGCAAATAAATTTCTTCCACGTTTATTACCTTCATATGACTGTTACTATATATTGACTTACTCCTTTTCTGCTACGGTGTGTATTACTTTATTCCTACAACCTCCATAAGCTGCCTGACACACAGCCACTCAGTATTTGTGGAACAGATAAACAAGACTGCTTCGACTCTGCCAATGGGAACACTAAGGCTGCGTACACATCCTGTTGCAAGTCGATGGGCAGGCCATAGTTGGACTGTAGGTCTTCTGTGTCCCTCATGTCTCTCCTTGGTCCTTTCCAGCTCTGCTGGAGTTAGTGAAAAAAAAAATCCATCTGGGTTTCCAAGCATGCTGCATGTTTCTTGAGACAAGGACAAAGCAGTGAGCTGCTTTGAAGCTCCCATAGTGCCTGTGCCTGTGCACGGCATCCGTCACACTTATTCAAGAGATGTTTGGGGTTTGAGTGCTCAATAAAAAAAATTATTGTTGTTAGCATTGTTTCCACTTTTAATGACAGAAATGATAATAACCTCCCAGCAGTGTGCTTTAAATAGGTTCAAGACACGGAAACACAATTTTAACAGTGTCTTTCATCAGCTCGCTCCCCGGAGAGATGAAATGAGTTCATAATGAGATTCCTGCAATGAGTCAAAAAGCAGAGGGAAGGAGTGCAGGCCTCGGCTGCAGTAGGCACAGATGCTTCGTTGGCATTTGGGAGTCCGTTTTCCCTCTGGTACTCAGCGCTGGCCTCGGGCCATGGGGGACAGATAGCAGCAGCAAGCCAGGGCTGAGCCTGCTTTCTCTTTTCTGAGCATCATGCCTTCAGGGCCAAGCTAGCTATACTGGGGGTGGCTACAGAATGGATCGTTGACTCTGAATGGATATCCTCTGCTGCCAGCTCAGGAAGACCACAGAGTCTCTGAATTGCACACAGAATAGCACACTGATCAATTGCCAGCTAACAATAGGTTATTTCCCCCTAAGACACCATTACAAAGACTTATTTTTTTCAAGACAGAATCTCACCTAGTCCAGCCTGGTATTGAAATTGCTGTGTAGCTAAGGATGACCTTGAACTCCTGATCCTCCTGCCTCCATATCCCAAGGGCTGAGATGATGGGGGTGTGCCATCACACTTGGTTTGTCAACGCTCATTTCAAGTTTCTGTTGTGCGTCACAGTTGCTTGATTTGGAAATGCAGGTTAACACTACTGAGTTTTTAAGGCAAGGGAGAGCCTGTCAAGGCCTAACAAGTCACTGGATGAGGTGAGGGAGCATACCCTTGTTTCTCACTGCAACCAGCATATCACTAGGAAAAGGAACAGAAAACATAGGGGAAAGTGTTGAGAGGCCATCTCTGTCCTTACCGAGGGATACTGAAGCCACTGTTCCTGTTGGAAAGGCTTCTGACAGGCTCGTACTCTTCTCTGTCTGAGGCCCTCCAGCCCATGCCATACAAGAACAAACACAATTCCGTTCTATCTAGGTGTTGATTGCCAATGTGACAGGATCTAGAACAGCAGGTTTCAATGTGTGGGTTCAACCCCTTTGGGGGAAGTCAAATGACCCATTCACAGGGTTCCAATGTCAGATGTCCTGCACATAAAATATTTAAATTATGATTCATAACAGTTGCAAAATTACAGCTATGAAGTAGCAAGAAAAATATTTTATGGCTGGGGGATCACCACAACATGAGGAACTGTATTAAAGGGTTGCAGCTTTAGGAAGGTTGAGAACCATTGTGCTAGAATCAGCTAAGGCACAAGTTTCTTCACGTCTGTTAAGGATTATCTATATGGTGTTAATTAAGGTAGGACCACCCACCCTAAGAGTGTGTGGCTAGGGTCCTGGGCTGCATAAAGAAAAGAAAGCAGGCTGAGCACACAACATGTGACCACCCACCTCCTGCTCTTGTGGTTGAGTCTCTTTTTCCATTATGAACTGTAGCCCTTCGAACTGTAAGCTAAGCACTTTCTCCTTTAAGTTGCTTTTTTAAAATGTATCTTATCATAACACAGAGAAAAGTAACTGATATAGATGTTCTCTTGAATTGGAGCGTCCAACAGTTGTCTTCATTCTAAATGACTATCCAACAGAAATAAACGTATGTCACCAACTCTGGCGTGCCCTGTGACTGTCAAGTCCATTCTATGTCTCATGTTTCAAGATACGGCATAACTTTATCTTCTACCATGGTGAAGAGCTTAGTTCCTTCTCTGGGCGTCCCTGTGCTTGCCCTTGGTACCATTTTGAGGTCACATCGGTGTTTTATTCCATCCCTTCTCACAAATAACACAACAATAAGCCACCAAAAATAACTCAAACTCCAATGGGCCAGTGATATGGCTCAGCAGAGAGAGTAGAGACACTTGCCATGCAAACTTGCTGGCCTGCATTTGAACCTCAGAACCCACATAAAGGTGAAAAGAGAGAGGCAACTCCACAAAGTTTTCCTTTAACACTCACATATGCGCTGCAAAATGTAACCCAGTCACACACAACACACACACACACACACACACACACACATACACACACACACACACACTTAAAATAACACTTCAAAAGCACAGACTGGTTGTTTATACTTTACTGGTTTTCATGGGGAAATAGAGAAGAACACTAACCTGACAGTTAAGTCAGCAACACTTCGTAATGAGCCCCTGGACTTTCTTCTCAATAGCCAGTGGCTGTCTGACATGCTGAACGCACTCTACAGATGTTCACCTCATGCTTCTCTAAGCTTCTTCAGTTTGCATCATCACAAAGAACTTCCCTGGGCATCCGTCTTCCTTGAGAGAGAAAGGAACTGATAATGGCAAGTGTCCCTCCTCTGTCACATTCAGTGAAGGGGCTGTTTAGATGAGTGGTAAGGGTGGTTAAGGTGCTGAGGCACCAAATGACAAACAATGCTTTATTCTGGCCGTCTGGGCCAAGGGCTAAGATACTGGCTAAAGCTGGGCATGATGGTACACAACTGTAATTTCAATGCCCCAGAGGCAAATGAGGCAGGAAGCTTATGGTTTTTAAGGATGGCTAGGGCTGTGGGGTAAGATCTACATCAGCCTGGTCTAGGTAGTGAGACCTGATCTTAAAACAAAATAAATACTGGTCAGGCAGTGGTGGTGGTACACACCTTTAATCATAGCACTTGGGAGGAGGCAGAGGCAGGCGAGTCTCTGTGAGTTTGAGGCTAGCCTGGTCTACAGAGTGAGTTCCAGAACAGGCAGGGCTACACAGTGAAAGCCTATCTTGAAACCCTTCCCTGCAAAAAAGAACAAATACAAAAAAAAAAAAAATTTCTGACTATGAGTTTACATGGTCAACATCTGTTTTAGCTAATGTTTATATTGCTGTGAAGAATTCTATGACCGCAGTGACTCTTAAAAAGAAAAACAATTAATTGGGACTGGCTTACAGTTCAGAGGTTTTGTCCATTATCATTATTACAGGAAGCATGGCAGCACGCAGGCAGACATGGTGCTGGAGAAGTAGCTGAGAGCCCTACATCTTGATCCACAGGCAGCAGGGAGAGAACTGGCTTGAGCTTCTGAGACCTTAAAGCTAGTATTGTAGTGACACACTTTCTCCAACAAGGCCACACCCACTCCAGCAAGGCCACACCCACTCCAGCAAGGCCACACCCACTCCAGCAAGGCCACACCCACTCCAACAAGGCCACAGCTTGACCCTGTGGACCAAGCGTTCAGACATATGGGTCTATGGGGGCCATTTCTATTTGAACCACCACAACATCTTTTCACCCTTTCCTGATCTCCTACATAGAGGAATGTCACTTCTTCTGCAGGATGAGATTATTGACGAGAAAGTAGTAGATAACCATCGCTCCCAATGAGATTACATTGTTATGTTTGGAGATTCTGATATCTTTCCCAAGCCCACAGCTTCTCATGGTTTCTATTTGGAACCATTGTTTCTGACACCCCCACCCTCACCCCCACCCCCACTCTACCCCCACCCCCAGTGATTTAAGCCAAGTCAACCTCCAAATAGAATCGCTGGAAATACAAACACATCATGAACTGTGACATCATCTCAATTTATGCGTTGCTTCCCTACTTTCCCCTCCCCCCTATGCCAATCTTCTTTCTAAGAAAACATTGGACTGAAACTCAAAAGCATCCATTTTCTATTCCTGATATAAATTTTCTTCACTGAGAATATTTTTTTCTTGGTGTTTCTAAGGAAATCGTAAGGGATCATAGTCATAGTGCTAAATTGAATTACATTTGAGTAGAACTAGGCTGATTCATAGGTGAAAGAAACAAGGTAGTAAAGTATGATATCTTTCTTTTTTTATCAAAAGTGCTTCTTAAAGGAGATTTTACCCAATGAGTTTTCTATTAGCTGGACACCAGATTTAGTCACGCGCATGCATAAGAAGACAAAACAAAGAGAATTGGATCTGGAGGACATTGTCCTTGTTCCCTTTCAAATCTACAGGGACACATTGTGCTGATGGCAGTAATATGGACTCATGTCTGGGTATTTGTTGCCACTAAAAGGAAGAGAAAAAAATGGTCTGTGGAACTTCTCTTTGATGCCAAATTCTATTGCACAGCCTTTCAGAAAGACGTTGGTACTCAGTTTCATCTTCACAAAATTCATATCAAACTTTAGACACTCCAAGCTACTACCATCACAAGGTCTCCAAATGTCCTAGGAGTCAGTGTGGATTTCAAAAATCCCTTTCTGGACTGTTACTTTCATATTTGCTAGACCTGTTGATTCCACAACATGCCAACACATGAATCCATCTGCCACAATGGCATGGTGCCCTTTCTACAGGACAGCATGCCAATATCCCCCAGCCCAGCCAAAATGGCATTAGCAACAATGCCCTGTGTGACATAATAAACTGTATACTAATGCTGTAAGGTCTTCCTAGAAAGGACAAATGCTGCCAAATGAAGGACACACTGCTCATCAGCAAGTCATGTGTGACACAGCTCAGAGCAGACCCCAACCCATGTTTGGCATGAGTCTGTCTGTGTGGGCCTCTGCTGTTGGAATCAATTCTTCCTCATCAGGACCCCTCATAGTGTGGACAGAACACTCACTGGAGAGACCTGGCTGCAGCCAGGACACACAGATGGTAATCAACCTTCCCAGTGTGCCAGAGATGGCGGCTTCTTGGCATGCAGTGTTTTCAGTGTTAAAAACAAGTCTCAGACAGACCAGAAAGACTTGATCACCATAGCTGTGTCTCCATGCGGGGACCCACCAGGCAATCCCTTCCTGTCTTTGCTTCCATCTCCCCTTTCATGGTGGGGAGTTCGAAATTCACACCCTAGTGTAATCTCCTCCACTAGAGTGGGGGGTTGGATCCATTCCCTCATTTCTAAGAATAAAGCAGAAGTGAAGGAATGCTACCTCTAAGATTATCTTAGAGAAAAGGCTGTGGCTTCTCCCCTGGGCTCTTCTCCCCTTCCCTCCCCTCTCTTCCCTCCCCTCTCCCCACCCCCTTCCGCACTATTCTCTCTGCCCTACCTTTGCCTTTCCCATCTGCTCCTTTCCCTTCTCTCAAGTCAGCCAGTTTTCATATTGGGATCATCTCTATGAAGAAGTCCATATGGCAAAGAACTGATGTCTCCATAAAAGTAGAAGGGGCTATGTAAGGAAAGAGAGAGGCTTAAAGGAAGGAGGAGAGACACAAGAGTAATGGGGGAAAGAGGACAGACAAATACTAAGTTTTCTTTCATATGTAGATTCTAAATGATATTGTGCCTGCGCTTGTGTGTGGGGGTGTGCATGTACCTGTGCCAGGGGGAGGCGATGGGCATGTAGGATGACAGCATAAGAGAGATTATTTGGAGGGAGAAAGGGAACCTGTTGAATGGGCAGAGTGAATAAGAGAAGCTTTGTATGTTTGGGGGGGGGGCGTAAGTATGAGAAAAGTATAGTGACATATATGTGTGAAATGCCATAGTGAAACCTATTGTTTCATATGCAAACTTAAAAATGGAAATGAGGGAACCTGATGTCTTCAGACAGCAGCCAGTGAGGTCCTGAGGCTGCCATAGCCACTGGACTAAGCTTGGATGCAGATGACGCCTCTGTTAGCCTTGAAATGACAGAGGCCTCACCTGTACCAGAGCCCCTGAGACTCGAGCCAGTACCCTCAGCCCTTGCTTGCCTGGGCTTCTCGTCCTTAGAAACTGTAAGGCAAGAAAACTATGTTCTAAGCCACTAGACACTGCATTTATGCATGGAGGCAGACAGAATTTCCAACTGAGCAGATACAGGACCTCAGTGAAGAAACAGTGGACTCTGGGAGATGAATGTTCTAGTCTGGCCATTTGACAGGTGAAGAATCTGAGCCCAAAGGAGGTCTTGCGCCATGTCATACAGCTGGTTACTGACCACCACGTGTGGCTCCTGGCTCTTCTGACTTTTGTGCTAAATCTGTTTTGAGTTACCACTCTGGATGGCAGTTTCTTGTGCCTGGGTGTCAAACTCTGACATGACTTGCTGCACAGACAGTCCCCTCCACGCCATGTCTTTTCAGCCTGGAAGCCTTAGCTGGCTAGAGACCCTCTACATGGAGTAGGCGTGAGTCTAATTCATGATTGATGCCTTTCAGAGTTAGACAGTTTCTCTAAAATCTTATGGGGAGAGAATTTATCTCCAGTCTTGTCACAGCATTGGAAAACTTGATAAGGAACTTTTCTGCAAGATCTGTAAACACCGTGGTTTTCTCCCAGCTTTGACAATCAGGCAGAATCTTATCAGCTTTTCATTGGATGTCTACAGTATGAATAAAATATCATTCCAAATAAATGCAGCAAATATTCCTAAAACTCCAAGAAGGGCAAGAGTGGAAGATGGCGGGGATGGGTAAAAATATATCCCATTGTTGTTATCCTCAAGCTGGATTTCTGTATGCAAAGGAACATCACAGTCATGCTTATGTTGAGGAAAAGGAGCCTATCTATGCTTCATTATGTCCTTTATTGAATAAGAGATGGGAAGCTGGTAAGATATTAAAGGATGCTAATGCTCAATGGTGGACATTGCTGGTGGAATGGCTGCTGTACTATTTTCTTTTAGAAGCTATAATGTCAGGGGCAGTGCAATGGCCAAGCACGTAAAGGCGCTTGCTGCCAAGTCTGATGACCATAGTTTGAGCCCCTGGACCCTTAAGGATAGAAGGAAAGAACTGATTCCGGCAAGTTGTCCTCTGACCTCTCCACATGTGATGGGGCATGTGCATGCATGCACACACACATAGTAAGTGTAACAAAAAATATGAAGCTCATTATAGTTAATAATATATAACTTAGAATATCCACTAAAACCTATGTAAGTAATAAATACACAGGTTAGAGCGGTGGCTCAGCGGTTAAGGCTATACATTATTCTTGCTGAGGACATTGGTTCTGTTCCCAGGACCTATGTTGAGTGTCTCACAACCTCCTGTGCCTCCAGCTCCAGAGGATCCGATGCCTTTCTCTGGCCTCGGTGGGCACTTCTGTGTATACTTCCTTCCATACAGAAGCACGTGCATATTTAAAAATAAAGTAAGTCTTCAAAAATATCTATATTATGTATAATATGCATCATACTTATTAAAGGAATTTCTTTTCCAAATGGAAAGTATTTCAGCTTAGCGACTCTTTATGCCTAAGACACTTAACAAACACTTGACACACATATCTCATTAAATCTCTCCAGAAACTCCCAAAGGAGATTGTTTTCTTTCCCTTTTCTCTTGGAAGTTCGGAAGGGAGGAGTAACTTGTTAAAATTCACCCTGCCACCAAGTGGAAGTTAAATCTAGCTCTGCTGCATTCTAAAACCGGAGCTTTCCATATTTAAGGTTTGACTTTCACCCGCCAGAACTGTGTGTGGGTGAAGAAATAAGAAGAAATACGTGTGTAAGTGGAGATGGTTTGGGAGCATTGATATAGTAAACACTTATCACTAGAAATCAAATTTGTGCTGGGGAGTTATCAGTCAGCCCATGGAAGAGGGCTTTTTGAAACAGAGTCATTCATTCATTCATCATTCACTCATTCACTCAACTAGCCTTTCCTGGTCCCCGCCATGTGCTAGCAAGGCGCTGAGGGATACAATGTTAAGATAAGATAGGACACAGTGGGACTGATCAGCGTGGTGGGGATGGAAGGATGGGCGGTCACCGTGCATGAATAAGATAATTTCAAATATGACGAACATTATAAAGAAAATTAAAATGGAATTTTAAAGCAACGGAGAAGAGGGACCTAGGTGACTAATTTAATCCACAAGTTTGAGATCAGGTTTCCTTCTGCCTCTCTAACAATGAAGACTCAAGACTAGAGCACCCTAACTTAGAATCAGTGAGGTTTGTGGGGTGATGTTAATAGGCGAGGATGACCAACTGTATCAGAAAGAGACTATAGTTTTCTACACTTCTGATCTCATTAGTATTTGAGTAGGTTGGGGGTGGGCGGGAAGGGAGCAGTCAGAGCACACACAGTGGGAGAATAATGACAACAACAAAACAAGCAACGTGACTTTCGGCAACAGAAAGTGCATCAGATAGGAGAGGGCGCGGATGCATGCTGGCACTGAGAGGCACAGTATTGCAGACAGACAAGGAAGGGCTGGATTTTTAAAAGCCAGCACGGGACCTTGGATCATAATTTAGAATCACAGCAATGGCACACGAGAAGAACATGACGAAGTGATATTTAGAGTGGCTGACAGTGTACAGAATACAGGCTAGATAGACATTCATGCGGTAGGAGAACTTTCCAGAAGCCCAGACATGTGATACATAGTAGCACCAAAGAGATGCATGTCCCACAGAATTCCCATAAGACCACAGTAGGGCTGGAAAATCCCTATCAACTAATGACATAGCAACACAGTAGCACAATGCACTGCTCATGCGTGCATGGTGAAGCTGGTCCACGGGAAGCTACTGCACCGCCATTCACACAGAAGAAAAACATAGAAAGTTACAATCATTAACACTTAACATGCTAATAAAGGACCACATCACTGGTTTGTGCCTTTACCATATTCCTTCTTATTGTGAACCCGAATGCTGTGTTATGCCACACGCCTTCTGTTTTTTCCCACGCCTCTGTTGCATTAAGAAAGCACACTGAGTGACTGGCTCTACCATCCAAGGCTGCACGCGTTTGGCATTGTCTGCATAAGAGTGGAATTGCCAATCAAGTTCTTCAGAAAACATCCAATTTACACGGTCTGTGGGAAATTTTTATCAAAGAAAGCAGGAGCTGAAGTGAGGGATGTAGTTCAGTTGGCGAGTACTGCTTGTCTCCCACGCGCACACCCTCTATTTTCATCCCTAGTACTGTATAAACCTGGCCCTGTTGGTACGTGCCTTTAATCCCAGAATTTAGAAAGTAGAAGCAGGAGACATTGTCTACACAATCAAAGGCAAGAGCGAATAATGAAAGGTTGTCTCTGAGAAGCACAAAAGTGAAAGAAGCCATGGTTGAGCCCTAAGAACTAAGACCCGGTATGCGGACTGCGCAAGCGTGGTTGGAGATGGCAGCCTCGTTTTCTCCCAACGCCTCCAGAGTCCTGGGCCGTTCTCATCCGTTGTACTTGAACAGATTGTGAACATGACCTCTCCAACTTTTTGGTTTTGGACTCAGTGAAGGATTTATCTGAAGTTCTTAGTTGGATAAGTGGGAAGCTTGTGCGTAGGACTGATGCTTCCGGGGGCAGAGAGCTCCTGCACAGACGGGAATGCTGCTGCGGAGCACAGATCATAGTCGGCTCCAGCGTTTCGACGATTTCCTTTCTCACTAAAATTGTTCTACCCTTTGAGAAATAACCGAGAACCCGTGCCATATGCCTCGAATATCACTAATTCTCCAGTAGTTTCCAAAGATATTTAAACTATGGTTGCTTTCAAGTCCTATAATTAACACCTTATTTACCAGCCTATAGATACTGCATTCTGTTTTCAAAGCATAGAGGTTTGCTATTATCTTACATGAAAACAGAGAAAGGTTTTTTGTTTTGTTTTGTTTTTTTTTTTTTTAAAGGTGAAACTTACAATAGAATGCAAGAGTGTTACTCTGCCTGTTGCAGAGTGGGGCTCAGGTTCCTCAACACTCTTAGATTCTAACTGCACCACTAGATGATGTATACACACCGGTTAAGCAGAGGGACTTGCAAAGAGCACTGTGACCAGTATTGACTCAGCTTCTGCTAGTATCCAAAAAGGGTGTGGAAGGCGAGAGCTTGGCTTCCTTTGGAAAGGACCGTAGTGTTTGTCCATTGTCACACTCCCTCGTCTGCCCTCCCCACACTATGGTGCTCTCCTCGCCTCTTGGCTTTCCCACATCAGTACCTACTCACCCATCTCTCAACTCCCCACTCTCTTCCATTGTCTTCAAGCTCTCTCTAGTTCCCAAGTCCCAGAAAGAAAGTGCTAGAAACGAATAGCTCCTCATCCCTGAACCAGCGGAGCAGTCCCCATTCAATAATATATGTGTGTACATATGTACATACACACATACACATGTACACATATATACGTACATATATACATTATACATACCTACATTCAATAATGTACGTATATATAATGTGTGTGTGTGTGTGTGTGTGTGTGTGTGTGTGTGTGTGTGTATAGTCTCAAGTCATTCACCCTTTTGGTTCAATACATTTGAGTCGGGCATTTTTATCTCTGGGTGTTTTATGGCAGGATGCCAATCTAGGCTCCCTAGTATGTTCTTTATAACATTTTTTGGTTTTGTGTGTTTGTAGTAGGGGCTTACTATCATCCAGATTAGCCTTGATCTCACTAGTATTTAGGTCCTTGTCTGGACACCAAATGGGGCCACACAGGGAAACCTTTCTCTAGCTGCTGGAATTCAAGGTGTGCAGGAGGCGCTACCTATAAGATCATCTAAAAGCAACCTTGGAGAGATTTTCATGTTGGCCAAAACCAGGGTACCATCCAACTGGTTTATTGGGCATTGTCCATCTATGTATAATTGAGTTGGATTGACCAAGGTCTTGTCTACAGTTTTTGTGTCAGTATGCATGGCTGCTCTTATCCTGTAACTTTCCTGTAGTTTTCAAGCTGGTGCCGTTACTTCAGAGCCTGGTATCTCTGTTTCTAACCTCTGGAAGTCTGTGGTAGGCATGTCTTCAACCTAGAATTTTCTAAGGTTGACATTTCAACAGAGGTTATTGTGTCTTCAAAGTATACAATGAAATCTGCATGCAGGAGTGAGGCTGAGGCAAGAGGATAACAGGTTTGAGTCAGCCTAGGCCATACAAAAAGACACTGCCTCAGAAAAATATATAAATAAAAATGTAGTGCACAATAAGGTAGTGTAATGTAAGGGACATAATTACTAGAGTCAAGCTAATTATCACACGTAAGGGCCACATGGGACACATTTCCAATATGCAATACAATGTTACCGACATCACTCACACTTCTCGTTAGAGCTCTTGAGTAACGCAACCAACACCACCGCACCTTCGCACCCTATAACCTTCACCTCCATATTTCATAAGAGAAGGTTTTTGATCACTGATTCCATTTCTTTAAAGCTTCTATGACCATCTCGATTTTTTATAGCCCTTTTTTTTTTCAGTTAGATTTTTTTTTCAAAAATACTATCTTATTAATTGCCGTCCCTTTCCCCACTTTTAAAAATTGAAGTCTAATTTACATAGCAAAAAATTCACCCTTTTGAAGTGTACAATTTAGCAGTTTTCAGTATATTCATAAGGTTGTTCATCCATCATCACTATATAATTTCAGAACATTTTCATCAATCTCTAAAGGAAAGTTCGCACCCATTAGCAGCCATCCCCCGGTCTCCTCCTGCCCCCAAACTGCACCACTCATTAATCTGGCTGCCACCTCTATGAAGCTGCCACTATAGATATTTCATATAGATTGATTCGTGTGATACGTGGCCTTTTGTGCCTGACTTAGCATAATATTTTCAAAGTTCACCCATCTGGCACGTGCCAGCACTCTTTTCTTCATTACGTCTGAGTAGCCCATTTATTATTTATATACTGATGGTTTAGCTCTAGTTTGGGTCTGTTTTGTGTGAATGTGTTAGGAAAAGCGTGATAGACATGAACATTTTGTTTCTTTTGAACACTTCGTGTTGTTTTTCATCCTTAACTTCACTACTTTTCTTTCTGCAATGCCCAAGCTATGTTAACCCACCTAGCATGCCTTTAATCTGACACACTATAATTTTCATACCCAGAAGTTCAATTTGGTTTTTTTTTTAAATATCTTTTTTAAAATCTCAATTTGAATTTAAAAATTTACAGAACAGGAGCCGAAGAGATGGCTCAAGCAGTTAAGAGTGCTTGAATCGACCCTCACGTGATAGACAGACAGGCAGAGAGGAGAGAAGAGCAACAGGCAGACCGAGCTTGAGCAAGAGGATCAGCGAACAGGCTGGACCAGCGCGCAGGCCAGAGACACCTAAGGACCCGTCCTGTGGAACGGATACCGAAAGGTTCACTCTTTTGTCCCTTTAACCTCTTTTCCCTCTTGTGTAAGCTAGTTGGGTTGTATAATAAAGTTTAATTGTTTAAAAAACAGAGCCAATATGCTGCTCTTAAAGAAGACTTGGGTTTGGTTTCTAACGTTCACATTGGGAGGCTCACAGCTACTTGTAGCTCCAGATCCAAGAAATCTGATGCCCTCCTCTGGCCCCCATGGGTCACCACAAGCATGGGAAGGAGTTAGTGCTTGCATATGCACACAAATAAATAGAAATCTCTCTTAAAATTAAATATGTTAAAATATATTCATATCTATATTTACTGCTTTAATATTGTTGCTAAGTTTATTACCTCAATCAATCACCAGTTTTAAGTAACAGGAACTTTTGATCCTTACTCTGTGTCCTCCTGTTTTTTTTTCACACCCGATAATTTTAAATTAGACACCAGATTTTTGTGACTTTTACCTTGCTGCATGCTAAATAGTTTTGCATTGCTGTAAATATTTTTGAGCCTTGCTTTGTTATGATGGGAAATTTGACCTTTCTGCTCTCGCTTTACATTCATTCAGTAGGACTAGAGGAGTGTTTAGTCAGTCAGGAGTGATGCCTCATTAATGAAGCTCTCTTTCCAGTTGTGCGTGGTTTAGGGTTACATTCTGACCTGGGAGGAAACAGGTGCTACACAGTCTCAATCCTCTGTGAGAGTTATGTGCTGTTATTCTGTCTTTCCCCAGTCTCAGACCTTTTCTGCAGATGCAGGTCCCGGTCAGCAGTCTGCTGAATAGTCAAGTGTGTTCTAGAGAGCTCCAGCGCTCTGCTTTAGTGCTTCCCTTCCCCACACTGTGCGTGTCCAGCCAACGGGAGCCATCTTTGTCTCCCCAGACTCTCTGCTCTGTTTCTTTCAGAGCATCACTGACCTCAGCTCCCTTACAAGCAAGCTGGGAACTCTTGAGATGCTAAGTTAGGACAGCTGCACATCCCATTTCCTCTGTTTCCCATGTGGCTTAGATAAGGGTTCTTTCTTGTCTATGGATGTGAAAGCAGTCAAAACACTGTTTTTTTTTGTTGCCTATCTCAGAAAACCTATAATGATATTATATCTTATTTGGAAGCAAAATTCTATCCTTTTGCTTTTAAAAATATGTGGCTGGGGGAGCTGGAAGAAAGACACTCAAGCTTCTGCCATGGGTGCCACTGCAATGGATGAGTGTGTGATGGAGAGATGGGAAAGATGGAGTAATCTGTGGAGGGATGGAAGAGAAAGCAAAGCCAAAGGGTTCCCACACCGGACATACATGTGAAACTGGAGGCACAATGGCACTGAGGTATAGGCAGATATGAGGAGGCCACGGTGAGGTGCTAAAGCCAGGGCTGCTGCCTAGAGCCATGTCTGGGTCTGTGATCCAGCTACAGCTGGGCTCTGCATTGATGTCTATGGCTGGAGTTACCACGAAAGTCCAAGCACATGTCCATGGTCTGAGCTGCCACCAGAGACCATGTGGCTGTCTGAGGGTTGTAGTGCCTGAAGACACATGCTGATCTCAGTGGCCACGCTGCCATCCCCTGAGGCTATGGAGATATTTGGGCCTATGCTGCTAACCTGGGGCCATGTCCTATGGCAGCAGGGGTCTGTGTTGATGTCCCAGGCCCATGTTATCACCAAAGGTCATACAGATGTCCCTGGTCCAGACTGCTGCCTGAGGCACTGTGCTGAGCTGGCCCTACCCGTTGACAGCCACCATACTCTGCCGTTTTTGCCTGGGCAGCACAGTAGAGTTGACCCTGATAGCAGGGGAGAGGGTGAACCAGGCCTCAAGGATGAGCTGGGACCACCCTTGTCTGCTGTGAGATTGCATGGGTAGTAGAGAGAGAGATCCCCCACCTCACTACCTGTCCCTACCCCTTGCTGCCTGCAGATCCAAAGATGCAGGATCTCCATGACACAGGGCAACAACAGGACAGCCAAGAGGAGTCCTCTTGAGGATCCAGTAAAGATAGCGTAGCAGAAGCCAGAGGCCAAGAAACAGACCACTGGCTCACCGCAGTGAACATTTGCAAGTAAAGAAGTGTACACAGAACGGCATACTGTGGGACACACTACAGCTTCCATGGCAGGATTTTTTTTTTAAATTCTATCTTATTTCATAGATGGAGGAGGGAGAGTGTAAGGGTGGCGGCAGATACGAAGGGATGGGAAATGAGTAGGATTGGGGTGTGTGATGTGAAATTCGCAAAGACTCAATAAAAAAAATGCATATGATGTGTGTGTTCCTATGTGGGTGTACAGATGTGTGTGGGTGCACAGGTATGCATGTGCACATGTGCATGTGTTTGAATACATGTGGAGGCCACGAGACAGCCTCAGGGGTTGTCCTTAGGAATAAGAAACAGGGTCTATTGTTGGCCTGGAACTTACCATTTACACTACACTAGCCAGCTGGTCACTGAGCCCCAGAGAGTCTCCTTCTTTGTCCCTCCCTTCTTCCCAGTGTTCATACTGTAAGGACAAGCCACCATGCCTGGCGCTATACATGGGCTCTAGGAATCGAATCAGGTCCTCATACTTGCAAAGTGTTTTGTGTGTGTGTGTCTGTGTGTGTGTGTGTCTGTGTGTGTGTCTGTGTGTGTGTGTGTGTGTGTGTGTCTGTGTGTGTGTGTGTGTCTGTGTGTGTGTGTGTCTGTGTGTGTGTGTGTGTGTCTGTGTGTCTGTGTGTGTCTGTGTGTCTGTGTGTGTCTGTGTGTCTGTGTGTCTGTGTGTCTGTGTGTGTGTGTCTGTGTGTGTGTGTGTGTGTGTGTGTGTGTGTCTGTGTGTGTGTGTGTGTGTGTGTATGTCTGTGTGTCTGTGTGTTGAGACACGATCTCTGTGTATCCCTGGATGTCCTGAAACTCACCCTGTAGACCAGGATGGCCTCAAACTTACAGAGACCCACCTGCCTTGGCCTCATAAGTTCTGGGATTAAAGGTGTAGGTCACTCTCAGAACATGGTCCACCGATGGAGTCATTCAAGGGGAATTCTGAGCACCTGTGAGAAAATTCCAAGATAACTAGACTAAAGTCTTATGACCTTAGCTTCTTCAAAAACATGAGGTCGTTCTTGGGATGTGATTTTTGTGCCCCACCCACGTGTATCTGATAGGAGTGAGTTCACTTCAGAGTATTCACTACAACTGACTACTGTTACTTGTTTAAATGCCTCTATGGAAAATGTGCTTCTTCCACGTGCAGTTTGCCCCTGCGATTGTGCTCTCTACTCATGCGACTCTTCCTAGCGGTCAGAGTCCGATGTTGTGAATCAAGTTGCCCTATTGCATGAGACTTTTGTCCACCTCACTTTCAGGCGCCATACTTCCAGCTCCCACTGCCTCTGAAGCAGTAAACATGCCACCAGAGTTTGGAAATATATATTTGGATCAGTAGAGCTGGCTTTAAAGCTTTAGTTGGAAGTATTAATTCATTGTATTAAACAATTATTCATACACTTAGATTTCTATCTAATATATCAACTTTTATTTATTTTTGCAGCACTGTGCTTGAACCCAGGGCCTCGTGCATTCTAGGCAAACGCTCTACCTCTGGACTAAATTCCTGGCTCCTCTGTTTTTGTGTTGTTGTTTTTTTCTCTTTCCATTTTTGCTTTCTTTTTCAGTTAACCACTTTTTATTTTTCTCATTTCCCATGAACTGAATTGGAAATCACTGCGACATCATATCTGGTAATACACCAAGGAAGATTCAGAGTCAGGAACAGCTCAGCATCAGATGTCATGTGCAATCACAGGGGGCTGGAGGAAAGAAGAATTCAGAAATGAGACGCAGCCAACATGACAACTGAGGAAATGTTAATTAATGATGGGGGTAGGCTGAGCTAAAAAGAATAACTTTTTATGATCATCCAAGATTCTGGTGGAGAAGTAAAACTACAATTATTACCGCTGTTTTAATTATTCCTGCATGCCTTATGGGGGCCCAGTAAGCAATAAGCTTCCAGAGATGATGAGAGGTAGTGTGCAATCATTGAACCTTGCTCTTTGCTTAAATAAAAAAACAATCTAGTCCTTGGGGTGATAATTATAATAACAACAGTAAGGTAGTAGCTAACCATTTTTAATACACAGTAATGTCCAGTGTGGTTTTACAAGGTTTTCACATTAGTCCCCCAAACAGTATTTGGGCATGGTGTATGCCACTGCACGTTGCTACCTATTCACTCAGTTTCAGCTTTTTGATAACCTGGCAGGTGCTGAAGTGCTCAAGCTTGTAGACTTCAGCCAGACTCGTATAGATGTTCTCCAGCAAGGCTTGCCCTTAGTCCCTGCTTCTTATTTTGGGGCTTTGAGCTTTTTGTTGTTGTTGTTGTCAAAGCCATAGTAAGAGAATGGGTCTAGAAAACTCCCACACATGTCATTTGGGTAGGTGTAGCTCAAGGCTTGGATGGATCATCACGCACAGGTTCTCTGACCTACAGAGAGAGTCAGGGATAGGAAGGATGAGATCTGTTCACTGCCCTCGCCTCCTATTTCTACTCAAGATCATAAAGTAACCATGCATTAGAAGGAGCCGCAGAGATGAATGCTACCATTAAAGGCTTAAATGATGCTGGGTTTGTGGTCCCCATAATGATTCCACTCAGTTCATCTGTCTGGCTGCTGTAAACAATGACAACAGCAACAAGAGAGAGAGCGCACATTGCATGACAGTCATAAATGCACTCAGGTGGCAGCCCTGGGAGCAGCTGCCTTGCCAGCTGTCCTGTCTTGATGGAAGTCGATCATAACAGTCGCTGGCTTTTTGTATGTGGCTATTGATCTGGAAAATGTCTTCTTCTCTTTCCAGATCAGTGTGGGGATGATCAGAATCAGTCTGATTTGACATGAGGCTGACAGAGATGCCTTCATTGTCTTGCCTTGGGGGTATATTATTTTTCCTGTTTCCCGACTCAATCAATGTGCAGGGACGTGATCACATGGCTATTCTGGCATAATGTTCATGACGTCATTGGAATGGGATTGAGTGTGAATGGGACTGTCAATGTCTTGGCTGGTGATTTGTTTTGTTTTCAACTTGACAGAAGCTTATGTCATCTGGGAAGAGAAATTGCTTCTATCAGATTGGCATGTAGGTGAGTCTTTGGGGGCATTTTCTTGATGAACGACAGAGGTGAGGGGGCCTGGCCTACTGCGGCAGTGCCAACCTGGGCAGGTGGTCCTGAATTCTATAAGAAAGCAGGCTGATCCAGCCATGAGGAACAAAGCAGTAAGCAGCTCTCCTCTGTGGCGTCTGTCTCATTCCGTGCCTGCCTCCAGGTTCCTGCCTTGAGTTCCTGCCCTGACTTCCTTCTGCGGTGGACTTCAATTGCAAGCCAAAACAAACCCTTTCCTTCTCAAGTTGGTTTTGATCTTGGTCCTTATCACAGCAGCAAAAACTAAAGCAGGACAGTCAGTAAGTATTCTGGTTGCTATTGTAGAAAAGTTTAAACACACACAAAACAGGCAAAGTAATATAATAAATAAATGGAGCAAGTGTCCTTTACCTAGTTTCAACAATGACCAACTCATAGACAATAATTTTCAAGTAGAAGTTCACTTCCTCCCTTCCCATATCATTTTGAAATGGGTCCCAGATATCATATCTTCTTATTAATAAATATTATGTACATACTATTGTCTTAGTCGCTTGTCTTTTGCTGTGACAAAACAGTTGAAAGGGTGGAAGAAAAAGGAACCCATAAAGCTAACATTGGCTGCAGTTTCCTAAGCTACACTTAGTGTTTGGCTGTGGACCTCTGCATCGGTTTCCATCAGTTGCTGGGTGAAGCCTGGGATGATAGTTCTGCTAGGTTCCTGTCTGCGAGTATAGACGCATATCATTAGCAGTGTCAGGGGTGGGCTCCCTCTTGTGGCAAAGGAAAGCCACACCTCTTAACACCTTCCCAACAAGTTCCACAAACTGGACGCCAAACATTCAAATATATGAGCCTATGAGGGTCATTCTCACTCAGACCACCACAGTCTTTAAAAGAGAAACTTTTTGTGACATATGATTATCACACAACCCAAAAATCAAATCGTTCCTTAATATACTACATAGTCAATCTTTCAAATTTCCAGTTGTTTTATGTATTAACTTTGTTAAGGAGACCATCTGAATGTGTGACTAAACTCATGCACTGCCATCTGTTTTTAAAGTCTTTGTAGCAGCAACATGGCTCAGCAGGTAAAGGCACTTGATGAAGACTGAGTTTGATCCCCAAGACCCACATGGTGAATGGAGAGAGAATCAATTCCTGTAAGTTGCTCTTTTAATTTTCACATGTGTGCTGTGGCTCATTCAAACACACACATGCACACGCACACACACACACACACACACACACACACACACACACTGTAATTGTCTCCTTTCAACTACAAATTTTCCTTCCATCCCTTTGAAGCTCTCTTTTACCCTTCGGTTTTATTTGTGACAGGACCTGGGTCATTTCCTATACAGGTTGAATTGGTAATCACATCTCTGTGGTGACTTTTGCCATGCTCCTCTGTGTCTCCTGCAGGTATGTAGTTGGTGGTGAAATGTTTAGAAGGCATTAAGTCTGGACTGTCTTGAAGCATATCTACATTAATTTTTCAGCCCTTTGTAGCATCTATAATAAAGAACCACAGTGTCTGCTGAATCTTCAGTTGAAAGGAACCCACCATGCCCTTGAACTAGTATAGTGCATGCCCAGACAGGCCTTGAGTTTCAGGTGGGATCCTGACATACAGTTTGGATATTGACTGTCTCCTTAAGTCCCATGTACTCAAGGCTTAGTACCAAGGGCAGATCATTGGGGGGTGTTAGGAACTAGGACCTTATAGGGGGACCCTGGGTCACTAGGAGAACACCTTGGAGAAGAGTATGGGACCCTGGATCCTTTTCTGGTTCTCTTTCATTTCGTGGACATAAGGCGAGCAATTTGCTTCACCTGACTCTTCCACTGTGACATACTCACTGCCTTGCCACATGCCCAAGCGATGGGGCTAATCACACTGAAAACACCAAACTGAGCTAGCATACCTCTTTTCTCTTTATAACATTATTACCTTGGATCTTTTTAAAATAGTGACACAAAGCTGACTGATTCATACCTGAAACAGAACAAGAAGTAAATAACAAGGCCAGGTTGTGGGACAAACTGCTTTGCGCTTAGGCCACATGACCCATCAGGCCCAATTTTCCTGAGAGTCATGGTAAATAAGAATGCAGTTTCTGACAAGCCCTAACACGTGCATTATAGTCAATTTCTGGGGCAAGACCACGACCTCTAAAGCAGAGAATTACTGTCTTTTTGATAAATACTACCTGATATGTTCCTCCACACAAACCCCCAGTACAGTTGTAACACCCAGGTTACAAAGTAGCTATGAGATCCCAAATGACGGTTCTGCATTCAGAACCATCAGATCATAATGTCAGTTTACATGGTGTTGGCCCACTAAGTGTTACTGAGAGTATAGGGTCACGTCAGAGCAGGTATAGCATGCACATGTAAAGTATGTGCTCTGTTGACCCTGGCCCGAGGTCACCTTCTCTCCTTAAATCCCCATCTCTCCTTTATTCAAGTCACAGCAGTGTCTTTATGGGGTGGGACTTTTACACCCAGCTAAAAGAGAGGCAAAAAAAGCAGTTTCTCCATAAACAAAACACACTATATGTTGGTGTTTGTCAAAAAAAAAGAAAAAAGAAAAAAAAAAGAGTTTTTTTGTTTTTTGTTTTTTTTTAGTTATTTGAGTCAGAGTTTCTCTGTGTAGCCCTGGCTGTCCTGGAACTTGCTCTGTAAACTAGGCTAGCCTCAAACTCAAAGATCTGCCTGTCTCTGCCTCTCAAATGCTGAGACTAAAGGTGTCCACCAACACCACCCCACCAAAAATGGATTAAAAAAAAAGGACAGTATTTAAAAGGAAAATTTCCTAGTTGATAAAACAAGGAGCCACAACCCACTTGATCATTCTGTTTCTTGTGGAAGGAAAGAAGATGGTGTGAGGCCCAACTTCACAGAGTCCCGAGCAATAGAGATGCCTTGGCTGGTCATGAGCAGCTAAAGAGTGCTGAGACTAAAAGAGATGAGGAAAAAAAATCTAGTGAAAGGGTGTGTGGACACACACCTGGAAGTGAGAACAAGCATGTCCGTCTTTTGACTCTCGTGCTGAGTTCCACCTGAGAATGCTCCGGCAGAGGAAAGTCTTCAGGTAGGTGGACAGCATGTCTCAGGATGGATGCCAGCCTGCTCTTTTCCTAAGCATCTTCCAGATGGTGGAATACATTTATAAATAGTCACCATAGTAGAAGAGATGAGTCTATTTCTGGATCTCACAGCATAGATTCCTTCTCATCAAAGGTGAAGGGCATTAGTGAACAGTTACAGATGTCCATGACTGACCTTGAACCCTTGATGTGTACTCCAGGCAGACACCCAGCGACATAGGCTGATGATGTCAGATTCCCTCTAGAGCAGTGGTTCTCAACCTTCTTAATGCTGAGACTCTTTAATACAGTTCCTCATGCTGTGGTGACCCCCAACCATAATATTGCTTCATTTTGTCAGTTATGAGTCATAATGTAAACATCTAATATGCAGGATATCTGATATATGACCCCCCCAAAAAAAAGGGTCACAACCCACAGGTTGAGAACCACAGCTGTAGAAGAAGCAGAATTTGCTATTAACAAAGTTTATATTTATTCCAGATACATGTTTGCCTTTCTATCACATAGCACCTTTTTATGTGCGATTTTTAAATTAATTATTTTATTTATTCACTTTACATCCCATTGTAGCCCTATCCCTCCTCTCACTTCCTTGCCCCACCCTCCCTTCCTCTTCCCCGTATCTCCCCTCCCCTCCCCTCAGAAAAGGGGAACCCTCACCTCCCCTCACCATACCTACCCATCCCAGCAGGTCAAGTGGCATCAGGACTGAGCTCATCCTCCTACTACGATGATTGAAAAGCAGGCAACAGAGTCCATGTCATAGACAGCACCTGCTCAGCTTACTAGGGGACCCACATGAAGTTCAAACTGCCCATAAGGTACATATGTGTAGGTGGCCTAGGTCCAGTCCATACATGGTCCTTGTTTGGTGTTTCAGTCTCCATGAGCACCCCCGCCCCCAGGCCCAGGTTAGTTGGCTCTGTTGGTCTTCTTGTGGAGCTATTATTCCCTCTAGATCCTTCTATCCTCCCCCTCCCCGCCCCCACACACACACTGCCCGCTCTTCCACAAGGCTCTCTGTGCTCTGCTCAATGTTTGACTGTGAGTCTCAGCATCTGTTTCAATCTTTTGCTGGGTGGAGCCTCTCAGAGGACAACTATACTAAGCTCCCATCTGCAAGTATAGCAGAGTGTTGTTAATAGTGTCAGGGGTTGGCTCTCTTGTATGTTGTGGTGAGGCATTAGTTGGATATCTCCTCAATCTCTGTTCTTTCTTTGTCCCTGCACATCTTGTAGGCAGGATAAATTTTGGGTTGAAGTTTTTGTAGGTGGTTGGTGTTCCACTAGGAGTCCTCTCTGGTTGGAGAGCGGCTTCCTCAGTCTCCATGTCAGCCACTCCCATGTCCTCCCAGGAGCCTAACCTGTCATGGGTCTCCAGCCTGTCTCAGAGATGCCCCAGGCCACATTTCTCTTCTCTTGGCAAGCCCTCTGTCCTCACGCACTCACGCACGCACACACGCACGCACGCACAATCTCTCTCCCCACATCTGATCCCCACCCTCATTTCCCTCAGCACTCCCTCTTCACGCACTCCCTCTGTTTACTCTGTTTTCCCTCCTCAGTGAGCTCTCCCTTGGGTCCTCAGTGCTACTCAGCTTCTTTGGGTCTGTGAGTTGTAGTATGGTTATCCTGTATTATATGGCTAATATCCGCTTATAAGTGAGCACATTCCATCACACAACACCTTTGACAGTCATCATCATTGGGCTGCTGGATGCCCAATCCCTTGGCATGGTACATAGTACAACATTGTCATCAAGGACGGGTCCATTTTAATGATAGAGAGACGCAACAATGGACATATGACCACAAGCTACTCTAGTTTGACCATGTATGCCATTGTTCAAAATAATAACATGTCTTTGGAGAGTAATTACCCAGTAAGTGTCCATCTCAGGGACAATAATCTTCTGGGTTATGACATTTTCCCCCAAATGCGGCCTACACATTGAGTCCAATTATCTAAGCAGGCTATGTCCCCAACCACTAGCACTAATGGTGTTAGTGAGTAGTTAAATGACCAGCAAAACTTTAATCATTGAAAACTGAAGCCGGGTGTGGTGGCGCATGCCTTTAATCCCAGCACTCGGGAGGCAGAGGCAGGCGGATCGCTGTGAGTTGAAGTCCAGCCTGGTCTACAAAACAAGTCCAGGATAGCTAAGGCTACACAGAGAGACCCTGCCTCAAAAAACAATAACAAAAAGAAATTAGAAAAGAAAAAGAAAGAAAGAAAACTTGAAGCCATTGCTATCACTTGATCACTTTAGGATCCTCCTGTTGAAGGACAAGGAACTGAAGTGAGTTATTATACTGCATGAGTAATTGCCCCTGATTATCACAAAGAGCTCTGTCTAGTGGGTAGAGAGGAGCATGCTTGCAGCCCACAGGAGCCAATGGGAACTCTGCTTCTTGAGTAATTCCATCCAGGCAAGAGAATTAAAGCTGAGATTTTTATAAAAAGGAGTTTCTGAGTCACTCCCCACCAAGAAAGCAAGGAAAGGGAAGTGGAAACTAAGAAACAAACCTTTCCCTTCTCCTCTAACTCCCCTGACCACAGATTCTGAGATGCATTAATACAGCTTTTCTGAGAGTCTTGCAGGAAGGACCAAGCTGCTGGCTACTGCAGCTCTAAAATATACTCACACCTGGGCTCCCCCTCCGCCTACTCTGTACACCCTTGTTCTTTACAACTGCTCTTCCCAATAGAGTATTTACCAGTACCTTCTGTCTCCAGTTCTGCGTCACAGAAAATAGAGAGCAAGACAGGTAGAGCTGTTGTTTCTGCTCTACGGGTTGTGAATGGTTAATTCCCCATGGCTACATTCCTCATGGCCACAGTCTGTCTGGTACCAAAGCCCACGCTCTAAATTAATGCTGCCTCATAAAATGTCCTGAGATGGCGGACAGAGTCTCTACGCACTTCATCCAGTGAGGAAGCCGCCAGGCACGTGTGACTATTGAAACCTGCAAATGTGATGAGTGTAATGAAGGAACTGAATTTTTCATTTTATTTAATTAACATTTACATAGTCACTTGTGGCCAGTGGCCATCATATTGGGCATCGTAGTTCCAAGCCACAGATCAATTGCCTCCAGGACAAGATGTACTGATTACATAAATATAAAGTTTGCAGCAAACAGGGTAGCTAAGAATCAATAAAAGTACATTCAGTGGTTATTACTGATACCCAACTGCAAAACAAAAAGGAAGTTTCACATCACAGGCTGGGAATATTATTTTTTGCAAAGACAAGCACAAATATGGGGCTGGACAATGTGCTAAGCAGTGGGAAAACAGCCACTAATGAAGCAGATATGGCTCTGCCTTCTGCTGAAGAAAATCAAAGCCAGCCATGAAGATCTCCCTTTATCTTCTTTCTTCACCAAGCATGGTCATTGGCCCTTCAGTCATCTCACTCTTGGCCTATCTTATAAGCCAGACTTCTTCTAAGGCACATGAGTTGAAAAAGATGTGGACTCTGGGGGCTGGAGAGATGGCTCAGAGGTTAAGGGCACTGACTGCTCCTCCAGAGGTCCTGAGTTCAATTCCCAGCAACCACATGATGGCTCTCAGCCATCTATAATGAGATCTGATGCCCTCTTCTGGCCTGCAGGTGCACATGCAGCCAGAGACTGTATACATATTAATAAATAAATACATCTTTAAAAAAAAAAAAAAGATGTGGACTCTGATGCCTGGGTTTGAATCAAATTCTGTTTCCTGCCGTGTCTCAGACAGGCCCTTGTCACCCAGAGCCTCAGCTTCTTACCTCTAGAATGGGCATGAGGGGGTCAAGTGAAGCCACAGACATCCTGACCTGAGATAACCCCACAAAAACGACCTTTGCAATGTTCTGTTCTCATTTTCCATCATTTTCCCACACAACAGCAATTGTATAGTGGGAGAAGCCAATTATGGAGGCTGTGCCAAGGTAGCCTTGAGATGTTTAGAAGTAATTTACAGAGGGAACATTGCAGTCCTGTTGACCACATAGATTTTCCATAATCCATAGTTCTGTCTCATTTCCCATGAAAATAGGCTTGGGCTACTAAGCAGAGACATGCTAACAAGGCCATGGAGAGGTGATGGCACTATGTATGGTCAAGTGTCTTCTATGACTTGGGGACACTTCAAACTCTTAGTTCTATAAGTCTGATGCTATTAATTAATGTCTTCCGATTTCCACTGTGTTTGTCGTTGTGACAGCTTCTCAGGATAGAAAATCAACACAACCTAGTCCCTGTCCTTCAGTCTGAGATGTCAGTGGAGGAGGACTGTCCACAACACAGATCTCGTTGTCCTGGATCGCCTAATGGGTCTGGACGTGGCACAGAAGCTGATGGACCAGTAAGGGTATCTAGAGGATGGCCAAGGACACATGTCAGGCTTTCCGTGCTCTAAAGCAGGGCATGGACGTCATTAGCAGTCCTCAGTTCCAGGCTCTCCCTGGAGCCAGGTGGGCTTCCTAGCCACCTAAGCCTAGATCCTTATAGCTCTCAGGGATGCCTGAGGTTGGCAAAATGAAGATGCATGGTGTGTGTGTGTGTGTGTGTGTGTGTGTGTGTGTGTGTGTGTCATAATGACCACGTGGAGGTGAGAGGATAACTTATAGGAATCTGCTCTCCCTTTTTACTATGTGGCTACCAGAGGCTAAACTCAGGTTTAGATACTTAGTGGCAAAGCTGAGCCATCTGGCTGGCCCTGGCTCTGATTTTTGGGTGTGGGATTCTGGTACCTGCCCCTGGAGATCCTCAAGCTAACCCTCTATGAAGGGGCCCTTGAGCATCCACTTGGGTTTCCCTATGGCACTGTTAAGGCTTTCTTGGAGCAGGGTAATGGAGTTTTCCTGAGAGAAACAGCGTCACCGAGGGGGACCAGGTTTGCTTATATGTGTAAAGCCTCCTTTTCAGTTTTCTCTTGGCAACTCATTCAAGGTTCTCCAGTGAGAATCCTTTTGAGATTAAAACATAATCTTTTAGAAAAACAGAGTCAAACTCTCTGAAGGAGCAGAGTCCTTCAGATTGAGAGGCCCAGGAAAGGCCTGCAGAGGTGCAATGCTAGGGTCTGATAGCCAATCACATTGCGGTTTGTGGGAAAGGAGCTCTGAGCTGCGCAGTACACAGTGTGTTGGTGTTGTGTTGTGGTATTTGTTGCTTTCTCTTGTTCCTATGGCCCAAACACCACGGAAGGACTTATTTTGGCAAACAATTTGGGGGCATATAATCCACCAGCATAGGGAAGGAATGGCAACTCTTTGGTGGTCAGATCAAGTGGCTGGCTAAAATGCCTCACAGGTTCATACCTCAAGGAACAGGAAGCAGAGACCAAACAGGAAGTGGGCCCAGGTATGAACCTCAAGGTCTAATCTCCTGTGATCTACTTCCCCCTTGAGACTTGACCTCCCAAAGGTTCCTCTACCTACAGAAGCAACGTCACCAGCTAGGGACCAAGTGTCTTCATGCATGTGTCTACAGGGGATATTTCTCATTCAGACCATGGCAGCTGTTACGTTGAGTCTGCGTGGCCACACGCAAGGAAGAAAGGAGTTGGACATTACAGGAAGTGGTGCTAATGTGAGCAGTGCTCACAGACTCCACACTGATTTATTACCACTTTCATCCAAGAGAACTTGTGACTCACAGACATTTTCACCTCATTATTTTTTCAATTCCTTCTATATATCTAGGGGATTGGCTTATGGAAAAGTAGTATAACTCTTCCAGCCATCTCAGTAGAAATAAAAGCAGCTAAGACCTGGAGAGGGAATTATCTGTGGAAAGTGAAGGCTGCCTACCCCTGACCTCAGACCTGTCGACAGCCTGGTCTTGGAGTCTATCACTTAACTTTCTAAAGACCAAACTTGAGGTTTTGTTTTTTTTTTTTTCAAGGATAATAGTAGAAATGTGCGTCGAGCACAAGTGAGCTCCAGTAGACACGGGCCAACACCAGAAGGGAAAAATTAAAAATCACGTGCCTTTGCACAGTGTCAAAGCAAAGTGGCTACAGACGCCAAGAGAAAACAATGCAGAAAGAAGTGGGTGCGGGTAGGAGAGCACGCTCGTAAGTTAATGCAGCAAATGTGCTGTGTTTTCCAATTATGAAAAGCTTGACATAAAGACAAAACTAAGATACTGAAAAAAAAAAAAAACCTTAGATAATATAACACTTCCACTATAGCATTTTAGATTTATTGCCTGAATTTTTATGAGTTTTAAACAGCTTTTTAAAAAGACATTAAATATTTAGCAGTTATCAGTTAATTTGTCATTTTAATTTTGAATTGTTTCATACTGCATAATGTGACAGGAGTTAGAGGAAAACGTACAATATGGTTACTTTGGATTTGTGGACCAGTGTGGACCAGGCTGGCTGGCAGACTAGAGTATGTTAATGCTGTCAAAATCTTTTAAACTTGAAACGATGAGATAATGGATGTTCTTCAAGGTTCATGAAGGTATTAGCTCTACGCGGTCAGCACTGACATTCCACTCAGTCTGTAGCCCACAGAATAAGCTTAGGACGCACTTTCCCACACAACCGAAAGTTAAGACGCTGTGTCAGTTACTTTTCTCAGGCCTGGGGCAAAATACCTGAGAAGGACAACCTAAGGAAGAGAGGGTTGTTTTGGCTCACGGTAAGAGGAAGCAGCCCATCATGGCGGGAGTTGGGGGGCGGGACGGAGGGGGGGGGGGGGGGGGGGGGGGGGGGTGGAGAGGCGAGGAGGGTAGTGGGCAGGGAGTGATGGCAGCAGATTCACGAGGCAGCTGGTTGTGTTACCTGCACATTCAGAAAGCAGAGCAAGACAGGTGGCTCATTTTCTCTTTTCACTCAGTCTAGGACCCTAGCCCACAGAATAGAGACACCCCTATGCAGGATGGGTCCGCCTGCCTCGATTAGCCCAATCAGACATGCGCAGAGGATTGTCTCCCAAGGGATGCTGGACATTGTCAAGTTGGCAATATTAACCATCACAGGCGAGCAAGATAAGGACCGCTGCTGGGACTGGGAGCCTAGGACGGGAGAGGGTGACTAGCGGCTGAATCCCCCTTTGCACTTCTCTGAGGTATTCACAATGGAAAGAAAGTGGAGAGAGACCCTAGACAGGAAATCCATGGAAAAGTGAGGAAGAACATTTTGTTCGTGCTATGTTCCGACCAACTGCAGTCCTCCTTGCCAGCTGCTCTTCTATTTTGTCTGCTAGCCGCCTGTGCTTTTTCTCCGGGCCTTCCTAAATCCTGACCCAGCTCCAGAACTGAATATCTAGGATTGAGTTTCTTTTACGATTTCAAAAGAGAAAAGATGTGTGATTTAAAATTATTATAGCTTATTATAGTTGTCGTGAGCTATATGAACGCCAAGCCCATGGTTTTTTAAAAATATTGCGTCTCATTTAGAACTCTTTCAATTCTCTGAGTGGAACAAGCATGTACTTTCTACTTTATAGTTAAGACAATCGAGGCACACAGAGCTAAATAACACTCCCAAAGTCATAGAAAAAGCAAAGGTGATGTTCGAACTCATGTCTGTCACCCCTAAAACCCTGACAACTCTTTTGATTTTTTATTTTTTTATTTGTTTGTTTTTGGTTTTTTGGGGGGGTTGTTTTTTTGTTTGTTTGTTTTGTTTTGTTTTGTTTTTGTTCTTGTTTTTTTTGAGACAGGGTTTCTCTGTGTAGCCCTGGCTGTCCTGGGCTCACTCTGTAGACCAAGCTGGCCTGGAACTCACAGTGATCCACCGGCCTCTGCCTCCCAAGTGCTGGGATTAAAGGCGTGCACTACCACGCCTGGCTAACAACTCTTTTTATTAAAGTTGATCTTAATGATCACCTGGATGACATGGTTAAAAAAGGCTGTTTGGGTTGATCATCAGGATTGACCCTTGATTTTACACTTGAATTTGAAATCATTGTCCCATCCAGTGTCTCCACTCATTCACACATAGGGATTTGTGTTGGGAACATAGTAAAAGGGGAGTGGTATCTGTGGAATTAAAGGTGATGTCTTCTGTGGTAAACACTTAATCCAGACAGGGTTGTCATAACTAGGGCATGTCCTCAAGGCATTCTACATGCTTAGCTGCAAGCTTAGATGATAGACAGAAAGCTAAAAATAAGCGTGGCTGGTTTAAGCTACTGATCAGCTGGGTGGTTCTTAGGAGAGGTAGTTCAGTGTGGTAGCACACAGAAGCAAAGCTCTGTAAGCTTAAGACCAGCCTGGTCTATAAAGAGAGCTCCAGTTACCTTGAAACCCTGTTTCAAAATGGGGAGGGTAGTCATCTTAGTCCTAATGATTAAAAAAAAAGAGAGAGAGAATGAGGAGGAGGAGAAAGAAGAGGAGGAGGAAAAGGAAGAAGTCATCAAGTCCAAGGGACTACTAACAAATCCATGATTAGTCCAGATGGCATAAGTTTGTGGGAGTCTAGCTCACTAGGGGGGGGTTGCATGAGCAGATGTTTCTCCAAGGTTGAGACAGACAGGGAGAGCATAGCAAGATTCAAGATGGCCACTCTCGTGAGGGTCTCACATGAGTGAAGAGGGTTTTCATGATGTCAGAGAAGACATTAAAGGTCCCTCCCCATCAATGCTAAGGCTTTAGGTGAGGGACCTCATCCCAGAAGGAGCCCTAGAGCTCCCCTCTAGGATTATCTATTAGATGATGAAGGACATCTGAGACCATCAGGGATCTTGCCTCACACTGCCATTTGCCCTGTGATTCCAGGCATCACCACCGTCAAGCCTACCTGAGACTTCCTCAAGGGACAGACTCCCACCTCTGTCTCTGTAACTAACTCGCTGTGTCTTCAAATGCAATGCTTAGTCCAGAGCAGCCCCTCAAAAGTGTCTGTTGAGAGAATTAATTGGGAGGGAATAAACATGAACAAGGTTTAGGAATTAACTGTCTAAGATCAAGATAATCCCAATCAATAAAGGACGTTGTTAGGCTTGGTTACAACGGTGCACCCAATTCCAGTTCTTCATGATTGAGAAGATCATTGTTGATAATTATTGGTCAGCCTCCACATTGGAGCTTCCTCAGATGTAAGCCCAATTTGAGGTATCTTCATGTAGACCAGAAGCTAAAATCTTCAAGTAAAGCTGAGTGTAGTAAGGATTCCTTTCTGTCACATGTTTTCCATTTCTAGGACCAGTTCTACTTTATAAGCAACCATGGTACTGCTGCTGGGGTCTAGGATCCAGCCACTGGGAGAGGAAGACTTTCATAGAAAATCACTCATCTTCAGTAATTCTCATCTTGGTAAGAATAAAATGGGGATCAACACCCCACATGGCTCAGCTTTCCTTACATAGTTGAAATCATGGAGAATATGCCCTCAGTTGCTTAGTACATTCCAGGGCAGTTTGAGTTAAACCAATCTGAGCTTTGCCAGTACAGGTTTCTTAGCAACAACGAGGACACATTACTGTGGGTCAGGTCCTGTCCTTGTCAAATCAACACTTGGAGCTCTGTCTGGCTCCCTGCTGAGAGTAAGCATGCCCTCTATATTAAAGTCAGGACTGTGCAGCCATCAGAAACAATATTGGGACATCAACACCTCAGCCTACGTCTTTGTGTTTTCTCCAGCCTATGGGCTATTTATAGCAGGTGTACTGCCGTAAGCTGGTTTTGGGAAGCTGGAGACACTAGGAAGTCTTCACCTGGCTTGTATTTCTTTGTTTGGATTACCTCTGTCTATCTTAGTGCTATGTTGTGCCACCCAGAGTGAAGGAATTGCTACCCAGCTGTTGGGAGTTGTTGGCATCTTGTCATCCCCCTTTGGGAGATTGCCACACTGCCCAAGATCATACTCCCTTCCCAAGTTGGTCTGCATCCAACAATTGATCAATGGTGAGTTTAAATGCCACATCTCTCACACTAATTGGGACAGTTCTTCACAGCTCCCTCTAGAATTAGCTAAAATGCTATTGATCTGCTTCACAGATCAATGTTGCCAAATTTTACCTCCAAAAACTCCTTCCTTTTCTCTTACGTCTATCCTAAGAGAACCCCAGTAAAACCCTAACTTCTTCAGGAGTTCAACCTACAACAACTTTCAAACTGGCAAGTGTGATATCAGGAGGCAGCTCAAACTCCAGGCTTTCTGCTGCTGAGTGTGGTAGTGGGATGCAGAGAGGGAGAGGCTGACCTTCATGGCTGAGCTGCTGATTGTTCACCACAAGTGTATGTTGTAAAGGGTGATCTTGGTTCACAGTTCAGAGGGATACAGTCCATTGCCATGGAGAAAGCATACCAGCCAGAGCAGCTTGCTCCATGAGCCTACTACAAAGAAAAAATAAAAAATAAAAAAATAAAGTAAAACGTTCTCCCTTTTAAAAGAATTCAGTGCATGGGATGGTGCTCCCAATGTTTAGAGTGGGTCTTCCTTCCTCAGTTAATCTTGCCTAACTAGAAGTAATCAGACTCACCCAAAGGTATGTTGCATCAATACCCAAGATACTTCCTAATCCAATCAAACTCTACCATCAAATGCATTTTGAACTCGGAGACCTTCCCAATCCAAGTGTTTATTTTCTGTTTTTCTTGGGTACATTAAACTAGGCTCTGTTCCAGTTTTACAGTCATCTTGAAAGAGGCTAGACAGCTTGAGCAAGGGAAATCAAGGCAATGAAAGAATCCTGGTTAAGCATGTTTCAGTGAATACAAGCCTCCCCACACACACTTTTTTTTGGGGGGCTTCTAATTTATTTACATATAGTATGGCTCTCAACTGAAACTTGAAAATGTAGTTTGGTTTTGTTCCTAAGTAAAATCATTTTGGCAGTTAGCACTCTACCTAGAGCTGATGCAACACAGACCCAAAGCATCTGGAAGAAGAGTGAAGGCAGAGGGCCCCTTCATGTCTACTGCCACCGTGTGATCCTTCAGTTTCCTGATATGGTCAAATTTTCTCAAGATGGATGGAACTGAGCTGTAGTTTGCATTAACTGGCCCCCAAAATTACAGTGTAAGTTATAGACAGGCTTCCCCTCTGAAGGGGAAGAGAAGCTGAAATTAATGGTATTTTAAAAATATTTTTAAATTCCATGTGCTCAGGAAAGTGTGATTTAGTTCACAAGTAAATAAGAAGGAATCCCACAGTCATATTACATCCGAGTTCTGATTCTTTGTCGAATTTGATAAGAGCCCAATAACGACCTTTTGGCATTTGTCTGTTTTAGACCCTTTATCTGTTAGGGAGAAATAGGGATATCAAACTGGCTTGTATGATTGTGGGGAGGGGCACATATTTTTAGGTTGTCAGATTTTTCCAGAACTAGAGATGGTGTACAAAAGATGAAGCAATTGGCATGAGACGTGTTGCTCACTGCCACCTCCGAACACAGCAATGGTGGGGAAGTCTTTCAAGTGGCAGATCCGTAGCCACGGGTCTTACCGCTGCCTTGGATCTATACTTTTCTCTAAGAAAAGCAAAAGGTGCTTCTGCTCTTCAATGTATAGAACAAGCAGGAAAGTGAAGGGACTTGTTACAAAATTGGAGGGTTTCAGTGTTTAAAAATGTCTTTTCTGCAAATGGCAGAAGATTGGCACTAACTCCTGTAATTTCTGTTTTTTTTTTTTTTTTTTTCTTTAAGAGATGCCATTGGAGGTGGAGGGATGGAGTGGCAAAGGACAGGCAGAATCCCTCCAACTTTCTATCAGAGCACCTGAGAGCCTCGCTCTTGATTCCTCGGAGGCAGAATTGCTGGTGTCTGACTCCTCGTTCTGATGCTGTGAAGATGGATTGGAGCAAAATAGATCTTTCCATGATGTTTTCACCTAGCCTGAACAAAGAGAGTGATGGGTGGTGAATTCCAGATGTTGGTGGTTCCCCGATGCTCTCATTTCTCTCTGCTCTTGCCTCGTCTTTGACAGCCCAGGGTATGGACAGCACTCTGAGATGGGTCACTGCTCTATCTCTCTCCTCTCCCTCCTTCCCATGTTTACTTCTCCCTGAGATGAAAACCGCTTTCTCCTGGGGTGAGGTGTTTGGAATAAAAGCAATAGCTTATTATTTTCTCTCCAGATGCTGCATAAGTAACAAGCGCAACCAAGGACGACTGCTTGGAACTATGATGAGGGCCTTAAAGGTCCCAGGAAAGAGACATACTTAGGACCAAAGGTGCTTACCATCTGCCACCCACACATATTTCATTCTTTCTCATTTATGGAGCAGCATGGCTGGCTCAGAAAGGTCCCACACACCACTGCCATCTCTCCTCCTCCTGCCTTCTCATTCCTTTCCACCTTTTTCTGTATTCCTCATATTGCTCTGTTTTTCTTCTCTTCTCCTACCTCCTGTCCTTTTCCTCTTCCTCTTTCTGCTTCCCTTGCCCTCTCCTTCTGATCTTCTTATTCACTCATCCTATTGTCTTCCTCCCTCCCTCTCTCCATCTCTTACTTCTATCCCTGTCCTCCTCTTTTTCTGCCCATGGTGTCTTCTTTTCTTCACGCACCTTTTCTTCATTCATTGTAATTTTCAAGGAAAAATTTCTGGTCAAAGTTGCTTGGTGTCTGGAGGATGGACTGACCAGGAAAGCTGTGGGAAAATGCCTGGAGCCAAGCCAGCCCATACAACCCACGGAGGCAAAATCACTGCCAAGAAGTGCTGAGTGTACACTAGCCATTTGTAAGCAAGGGAAGGCATCGTGGTGTTAGAGAGCAACTTCACACTGGGTGATTAGCACTCTGAAAGCCTTTTTCATTAGAGAGAAGAAGTGAGGAGTGGCATCTGATGAAAAGAAAAGTAAATGCCATTATATCTATACAGTATGTTTTCTTGAAAGCTTGAAGCAAAGTATTTTTGAAGCAAGATAATTATAATCTAATTTTATAAATTTGAAAGGGCAGTGTTTTTCTAGTCTGAAAGATATGTATGTATGTATGTATATTTGTGTGTGTGTGTGTGTGTGTGTGTGTGAGAGAGAGAGAGAGAGAGAGAGAGAGAGAGAGAGAGAGAGA
This sequence comes from Acomys russatus, assembly GCF_903995435.1. NCBI lineage: Eukaryota > Metazoa > Chordata > Mammalia > Rodentia > Muridae > Acomys > Acomys russatus. The sequence continues at coordinate 9,292,831 of NC_067146.1, read as the reverse complement.
GAGAGAGAGACTTCCTAGGTCAGTTGGGGACAAGTCAGGCTAATTCTAGTTGGTAGCAAGGCCTTCCAAATCCAGGACTGTGTTTTATCCAGAGCATGAAGTGCAAGACACTCCCAGGAGAAGTGCAGCGGACAGGAAGGCAGGAATCTGAGCAGCCTGCAGCAGGAGCTGTCAGTACAGCGGAATGAACCACAGCCTGGGGCCAAAGCTTAACTGTGTTCCAGCTCAGCTGCTTAGACAGCCCTTCAGCGGACGATAGTAGCATCCTGCTACCCTCCAGACCCTGGATTTCAGCACGGCAGCGGTGGACAGTTCCCTAAAACTTGCTCCCGGTAGCTCCCATTCAACGCCTTCAAAAGGGACTCAGAAGCCGCCTGCAGGTGAGACCTGGAAATGCATAGGCCATAATGGGCGCTTAGCCATTTGTAACCAAGTCAGGACTTCAGTGGGAGCAGGGAGTGACCCCTAAGGCTTGCTTCATTCTTGCAGCGACTCTCAGGGAGTGAGCACCAGCCACCCACAGCAGTGGACAGTCATTAACAAATACTTTAATCCTTTATCAGCTTTCCTCCCTTGCCTCTCACTTCCAGTTTCTCAGAAAACCCCCAAACAAATTCCCTAGGCTTTGCTAGGCCCCCCAGCTTTGATTTTCAGCGAAATTCAAACCTAACTCAGTCTGTTCTCTTTCACGCCGCCATATTGTCATTCATTTGATGGGTCTCTTGTGTTATAATATTAGCCACTCCCAGCCTTACCTTCTCTCCCTTTCAAGTGATCCCCCCCATGGCTCATTCAACCGTGCTTATAGCAGCAGCAGTAAGGTAATGGCTGGTTTAATGCCTCTGCTGTCTGCAGCCCCACCCTGAGGATACTAGGAGCTGTGCCTATTACTCGCTTGTCCGTTTTAGGGCTAGACAGTAGACACTTAGTCTCTGCAGCCACAGCCATGACTCGTGTTTGATATATTATAGTAAACGAGTAACTATGGGTGGCATGGAAATGTATGATCAAGGCCGTGTTCCACCAACACTTTAACTCTAGACTGAAATCTGAAAGTTGTATCATTTCCCACCCCTTCAATGACTACATACTTGTTGGGGTGTGCGGAAATGATCAGGGGCCGATTGCTGGGCCTTGACCTAGCTCTTGAGCGCTGCGAGACAAGGAAGGACTTCTCCAAGCACCTTTGCCCTCACTGCCCGGCACAGAGCGTGGCACACGGCACGCCGCTGGCACTGAACAGCTATCTAATCAAGAGGCTAGAGAGCAATCCCTCATTTACTTCCAGAAAGGCATTCACCTGCTCAGCCTCACGGCCACCTCTCTATGAAATGCCATGTTAAGGCAGAGGCTTCCTGAGTGTAGTGTCCCTGTCTGCTGGAATAGCTCGCTCTGTGCCCCCAGCATCTCTGAGAAGCCCTTGATTTGTGGTTCTGTGCCCATGGCCAGTAGCATAAAACTGCCCTCTTCCAGCTTTGTTTTTTCAGGAAACATTTGGCCGGGATTAGCCATGTGAATGTGGGTGTTGATCACAGGAATATGGGTAACAGGTGTTTCTGCTGATTCTGCCAGAAGAGGAATGTTGCAACCAACTGAAACTTGAAAGCTTTGTTATAGAAATCATTCACACACACACACACACACACACACACACACACACACACACACACTCACTCACACACTCGCCAGGGGAAATAATGAATGATTATAATCTGATCAAGCAATATTGCTAGCTGGCATTCTATAAGCTTCGAGGACATTCTCTTAGATGGCTTCCCCATTGATCTCATCCACACTGAAAGGATAACCATCTGCAGACTCAGCCGAAGGGATTTATCACTTCCTGGTGCTGGTGCTAGAACAACTGCCCACCACTGATAAGATCAGGAGTCTGACTTAACAAATTGAACTTTAATATGATTTTCCTAAGAAAATTTATCATCCCCAGATACCCCACGGCATGCTGAAGCAGCCTCTGCAGGAGACGAAGGGATAAGAAAGTCCTCAAACAGCATGGCCTTTGGGCTCAGCAGTGCTCTGATCTGTGGCTTGAGCTTTGTGACTGTGTGGGTACATGTATGAGCCCTGAGCTCCCAGGGAAACGTGGTGACTGGGGAAGAGAAGTGTGACCTGCATACATTGATGGTTTAGCAGTTCCAGGGAGGGATCCTGAGCAAGTGCAGTGATCTAGGCACATGCTGGCCCTATCTGAGTCTTCTTCTGTGACATCCCTGGGTAACCTGATGTCCCCAAACCCAAGTCATTGGGCCTTTGTCACCCTCCCACCATTGAAAGTTGTTTCCAGAGAAAACACTCATGCTGAATGCTGCAGCCTAAAATGATCATGACTTTAGTATTCATTGCGGGACTATTCCTGTTATAATGCCAGCCCTACCAGGCCAAGGTGTCCACATGCCATGATATATACAATCCTCTCAAAAGAGCCAGTGAGTGAGTGTCACACATTTAGCTACAGAAGCATTATCTTAGAATTCCTCACAGAACACACACAGAGAGAATAAGAAGCTCACACAAGCCTTTTACATGCAGAGGGCCTGATGCACCTGGGCACACACATACCCTGATCTTCCTACGAATGCACTTGTGTTAACAAATATAATACTTGTAAAGTGTCTAGAAGAGTGTTCATAGGAACAAGATATGATTTTTTTCTTTTTAGGTCACTTTCTTAATCAAGCAAACATAAATAAAACAAACAGAAAGCTGGCAAACCTCTGGCCTGGTGAGGAGAGAGGAGAGAGTGTATTGTGTTTCAGCAGCCAGCAGGCCTCCTCTCTCACCATCTTTTCCCCTCTGCCCTCTCAATTCTTTCAAACTGGTTTTTTTGCTCCCCACCCTCACCCCCAAGTTTCAGGTCACCATTACTGTTTATTGGTAGCAAGATTTCTTAGTCCCGGAGTGCTAGGGTTGGAAAGGGCCACAGCTCTGTGGCCGTTGGAAGTCCCTAAGCTACCTCTGCTGCATTTGAACAGGTTTAGGCCAAACAAACATCTCTCTGAAGGCATTGCTCTGGGGACACCGAATGAGACAACGCTGGCCCCTCCAGTCTCACTGAAAACATAAATTCCCGACATGTAAGATAAGGTCACTTTGGCGGTGACTTCCTTCCTCAGGTGATCACTGTTGGTGACTCGGATATAGGACAGTAAGGATGAAGGCAACGGCTTCAGCGCAGTGTGCCCACCTGTGCTGCTCATTGTATTAAAGAGATATTTTGTCATCAACCAGGCAGCCTCATCCTAGGAAAGAGCTGGCTATTTTATTAGAGAGAAGCTTGTGAGGATATTCAAGTTCTTACAACATGCCTTCTTGTTGCTTTGGGATTGTGGGTCCTCTTTATTTTCTCCTTTAAAAATTTAAAATACATCTTCAGATTGTTCAATAATAAGCACATGCAACACGAAAATGCTATCATTTATAGCCTTTTAATTACAAAAGCAACACACCAAATAAAGGGTTGCTAGGAAGCATCGAACACTGTGGATGTTGAATTATTGTTATAATGGAGAGAAGAGATTATAAAAATGGTATTAAGTGTATTTAGGCTTACTTTATCTTTGCTATTGCTAGCAGTTCATTCAGAGAGATGTGAAAGAGAATTCCTATTTTCACATAAGATCCTGGTAAGTAGTGCAAGTGGTGTCAATCGTTAGTTTACATTGAAAAATCAAGTAACCCTCGGTCTCCATCTGCTTCTGCTAGTTACAGACACTGGGGCAGACAGTGTGGTTTTGACCATGTCCCTGGGAGGCAAGCTCCTCTTGACTTTTTTTATGTAGGCATGGTAGCCTATAGGTTAGTGAGCGTGCAGAACTGTAGGGGCAGACTAAAGGTGGAAGTGAGGGTTGGGAGCCACTTTTTAAAGAAGGTATTGGTTACTTTCCTTGATGAGACAGAACACTTGAACACCATTTTCAAGTATGGCCCACAACTCCAGGCAAGGTGTTAGGCAGCAGTGTGAGGCAGATGGTCAAATGGCACCAGCAGTCAGGAGGCAGGGACAGGAAGATAGATGCTGGTGCCCAGCTTCACTTCTCCTTTTTATCCCATTTGGGACCCCACCCCATTGATGGTACATATCATCCATATTCAGAGCAAGCCTCCTCTCTTCAGCTAAATCCTCTGGAATGACTCTCAGGCAGTGGCAGAAGTGGTTTCAATGGTGATTTCAAGTCTGATAACAAAGATGATTAACTCCCACAAAGGCCCCGAGGTCCTGAATTGGACCAGAGCTAGACACAGAAGGCATGTGCAAGTGGGGAAATTGGGATGATTTTTAATGAAAGTTCTGCTCACAAAAGTATAGGAAGGGTTGAAATAAACCAGCAAGGGACGATGGACTGTCTGTGTGTCCATGATGGCAGCGGGTGCCAGCCTAGGCCCAGAGTAACAGGAGCAGGGAATAGTTACAGAAAGCCTGAGGGAGAGAAAGAGGGAGAGAAGTTGAAGAAGGGAGGGAAGAGGGTTCAGTATGCTCCTAGAATCTTCCAGAAACATACAGTATCCCAATACCTATAGATTTCCTCCTGTAATACTACCATCAGCACCTCCCACATACAATATAGCCACTGTACCAAGTCTCTGAAATTCGTTACAGATGGTGTTCTAGATTTCACCTTTTTCACAAGTTTAGAGTGGACACAAAATAAAACAAAACCAAGCAAAGTTTATTGTGCAGTTCAGTAGACACTTAATGCAATTTTTAATTAGAGCAGGTATTCCAACTGCCCAGTTTAAACAACAAAACCAAAACCAAAATAAACAAACAAACAAAAACCGACCGTTCTAGAAAATGTCTCACCAACCACTGAAGTACAGCTCTAGTGATTCATATTATAATTTTAAAATGTTTTTAAACTACACATACTTTATATACCATTCCTTTATAAAATAATTCGATTGTCTGGAAGGAATAATGGAAATATGGCCTTTTTCAGTGTATCTGCAGCCTCTGTAGAACTCCAAACCAAGAGAAGAGGGTGAACAGGATCTCAGTCACCGGCAATGTGTGAACTTTAAGATGAGAAATGGACTTGTGCGTTTTACCTTTTCCTATCGACGCAGAGCTTACCGAGGCATTAAGGCACAGATCTCTGGGACACATGACTTTCACTTAGATTTGTTTCGTTTTCATTTGTTTCTTCTCTATTTTTTTTTTCTCTCTCTCCAAAGCAGCTTCCTCCAGCCTGCACTGCACCTCAGGATCTCTCCTGTTCATGAGCCACTCCTCGCCTCCTTTCTTCTCCAGCCGAGACTGCATCCTCCTCAGTCTGCACACGCGTCAACTCCAGAAAGCTCTCTCCCACTTTTGCCCGGCTCTTAGCTGCTTTTGTTTACCTGCTCTGTGGAGTCCGGACCATTTTGCTTTGTCAATAGGATAAATCACCATGTTCACCAAAGTAGCAAAGCTTCCGTATCTTTGGGTAAGTGTTCCCGAGCAAGGCACAGTAAGCATAAGCAGCAATGCCCTCTTAGTGTCAGGGAGCTTTAAAGGCCTAACTTCCTCTTGCATTATCTTTGAATCTTTAATGGATTCACTCTTGTCAGCACAGTGTGTAAGAGAGAGGCCCGTCTTCACAGCCATCATTCCCTCTGTGACTTCTCTCACTTCTGACAGGATGGCTAAAGAGCCTGGCCGTTCATACTTGGCTCCTGACCTAGGTTCATCACTACAAAACTCGCTCAGACCCTGCATCTCTTCCTGTGGTTGCACCAAAGCTTCTCGGGTGTCAATAGAGAACACATGTTCACTTCGTCATCATCCATGGTTACTCTAATCCCAATGATGCAGCTCATGACATAGGCAAGTAGACCAGTTGCCATCAAAATTTCTAGATAATAGCTCCTCCAACTGTTCTAGAGCTGCGTAGGAATAGCAGCTATTGCTAGAAGTATACAGTTCGACTTCACAGCTCTCAAATTGTTTGTCATCACATGGCTCACTCTCAGTAACTCCTCCTGAAAATCTCCATCTTCAAAATTTACTTCTTGGCTTTTATCCTGCCTTTCCAACCTGACAGTGTTCTCATCCTCAGTAATTATCACTTGCTGAGGAGAGTCCGCAACAGTATCTCTCATGCCATCCTCAAACTCAGCAAAGTCATTATTAGCACCCTCTACTGTGTCTTCCTCGTACTCAAAACCATCAAGCTTGGCTTCAAGAGACACTCCCAAACACCAAAAGGGACAGCACAGATAGCACAAAAGGTTTTCATTGCCCTTTAAAAATAAGCTGCACTGAGGGTGCAGCTTGGTCTGGGGCTCCTGAGGGTGTTCCAGGACAGCCAGGGCTATGAAGAGACTCTGCCTCAAAAAAAAAAAAAAAAAAAAAATCACATTAAGATTCATTTTATCCTGTGTGAGAGGCCGCACTCACATTCGCCATTACAAGATGGCGCTGACATCCTGTGTCCCAAACTGGTAAACAAGTAATCTGCGCATGTGCGAAGGAACTTTCCACTTGTTGTGCTCTGCCTCTCCCGTGGTGTCATATCGCCTGATGAATAACAGCCAATCAGGGACTGACACATCCTAAGCGGAGAACAGTTTCCTATATAAGGGATGGGTTTCTGCTGTTTGGGGTCTCCATTTTACTTGTCGTAAGCTTATGCTCTCCCTCTTAAGACGCATTAAAGCTTTACTGCAGAAGGATCCTGTGTGTGCAGCGTCGTTCTTGCTGGCGAGACGGTAACGCGAGTGACAATCCTGCAACAACCTATGGTTTTTGATGCACACACAATGTCACGTATGTATTATACTATAGCACAAAAAAACTAACTGCTGTGAAAATCATGTGTCTCCCACGTATCTCCACTGGTCAGTTTCTTACTGGCCATATTGTTTTGCCTTTTCTAGAATATTGCCTAATTAGAATCACAAAATACCAACTTCTAAGGCTGTGTGTTAGCTTATTCCCCCCCTTACTGTGACAGAAACAATGTGAGAAAGGAAAGGTTTATTTTGGCTCACGGTTGGAAAGCACAGTCCAACATGGTGGGTTGGGAGTGTGACACGGTTGTCACACACATTGTGTCTACGGTTCAGAAGCAGAGGGAGATGCATGCTGGTGTCCTGCTCGCTTTCTCCGTTTGATTCAACCCCAGATCCCAGCCCATGGATTGGTGCCAGCCATGCTTAGAGAGGGTCTTTTGTTTCAGTGTGCCTAGCCTACAAACTCACACACAGACATGCTCAGAAGATTGTTTCCATAGTGATCCCAGGTTCCATCAAGTTAATAATCACAATTAACCACTGCACCTGGCTTCCCCCCCCCCCCCCCCCGCACAGGAACTTTAGATTCCCTTCATGTATTTTATGGGTTGATAGCTGACTTTTTTTTTTAAAGCACTGAATAATATTTCAGTCTATGGATGTTAATCCATTCACCTGTTCAAGGACATCTCGACTGATTCAGAATTTTTTTTTTTTGACAGCTATGCATAAAGCTGCCATCAACACTTTTATGCAGTTTTCTGTGTGAGCATAAGTTTCAAATCAACTGGATAAATACCCCAGAGTGTGATTCCTAGGTTATAGCAAAATATGTTTAGACTTGTCAGAGACTGACAAACTGTGTTTTACAAAGCGATCGAACAAGTTTGCATCCCCACAAGCAATGAATGAGGCTTCCTATTGCCCCACAACTTCCCTTTTAATTCCAACCACTTAGCTCACAAAGCAAAGAAAGGCTCCCAGCCTATTTCTGTTACTACAGACGGCTGCGACGCAGGTCCTCAGGATCCACTATATCCAGGGCTCGAGAGACACCAGTTCACAATAAACACCGGGGGCTGCAATGTTTTCACGGTGAAGGAAGAGCATGTATAGAGCACCCAAGACACTTCAGTTCTCATGCACAGATAGCGGCTCTTCAGTATAGCAAAGGATCTTCGTTAAAGCAACACTTAAGCTGAACATGAATCCCAAGACTTCTTGGGGACACAATGACAACAGATTAACCAACCTTTTGGATACGTATACGTGACGTAGCCTCATCATTTGCTAACATTTAAGTGCTGAGCTTCCACTTGCTGGGCTAGAAGCTAGCATCCTGGGGCTTTGTGTATGACGGTGGAGGCCTTCCAACCCACAAATCATCACTGTCTGTGCAATACACACACTAATGAAGGTACACATATTGCCTTTGCAACTGAGGACACAAATCTGGCTAGCAAAAGGGGAAAATATTGAGTGACAATTTCAACAGCAGACTTGAACCGGAGGAACTGGGCCAGTCAACCTGAGGGGCCATAATTACTTTTTTCAGGCTTATGCTAGATTACTGCAAACAAGCTTTATGTAGATGAGTTTGACAGAGGGGATGATCTCACTTGTGCTTCTGAGGCTACTGTGGAGGAAAAGATGGTGGGAGGCAGAGGGAAAGGCCCAGAAGTTGAGCAGCCCTAGGCAGAGAGAGGCCTAGACATTGTCGTAACTGAGGTAGCTGTGCCCCACACTTGCCAGTCTCCAAAGCTTCCCTGTCATTTGGAGAGAAGACAGAAAACATTTTCAGAACACAGTGGAGTGCAAGCGATTGATGGGTCAACACGGCTGACTGGGCTGGTGATTTTGTAATTACGAAGCAGATTTTTTTTTTAGGCAGAATGGTTACCCCAACTGTGTAATTAAGAGGCTCATTAAGGAATGTTGCATCACCCCAGGGCTAGTGCTACCACATGGCTGCAATAGATAGACACAGTAAGGTTTCACTGTAAAGCCATTGCTAATTAATTGAAACAAATATTTGCAATAACAATTCCTATAGATGATATATTTGTAACAGTTGAATGCTGAGAGAGTCTTAATGGAGGGGCATGATCGGTGGTGAGGGCGAGAAGAAAACTGGTGTTGGGCCTCTGGTTAGAAGGAAACCAACAGGCCAGCTGAATTGAGATGGCCACGATTCTGTTTTAGGTTCATCAAACTCTGTAGCACTGCTTAGGACATTGCTTTGCCCAGCATATCTCCCCTCAGATGGGCATGTATAAATTAGAAATGTGCTGGAAACTAGCGAGGAAGGGTGGTTTGAGCGGAAAAATAGCAGCAAAGAGGAAGGAAGGTGGAGGGGGGGAAAGGTGGGAGGGATGGAAGGATGGATGGAGGGAGGGGAGAGAGAGAGAGAGAAAGGACTTAATACAGACTAAAGCATGTACATTGTATTAATAAAGATTTTCAAAATTGTGAGTGGTGTTCATGCTTTGTTCAAGAATGGAAGTTAGTCACTCCTAGCTCTTGTGAGTACAAAGAAAAAACAGACTTCGATACAGAATGAGGGATTTTAAGCAAAAATGACGATGCTTTAACATTCGAAAATGGAAGGGTTCGAGAATGGGAGGAAATTGCACAGATATTTGATGTTGCTTTCCAGCATTTTCATGTGGCAGAGAAGCTGCAACATCCAGTGTAAGAGTCCTCCAGCCCCACACAGTTTTCCACTGGTAAGTTTGCCAAGTGACTTTGAAAACTTCTGATTGAGGGCAACGTTTCAGCACTGGGCTTAAAGACAGTTTCTTGAGGAAGCAGGGTCTTCAGAGACTCTCGGATCTGAATGTGGGTTGGTTTATTTCAGTGGTTCTTGACCCTCTTAATGCTGGTCCCTTTGCTACAGCTTCATGTGGTGGTGACCCCCAGCCATAAAGTTATTTTCCTTGCCAATTTATAACTGTTATTTTGCTATTGTTATGAATCTGTTGTTTTCTGATGGTCTTAATTGACCCCTATGAAAGGGTCATTCAACCACCAAAGGGTCATGACCCACAGGCAGAGAACTGCTGTCTTATTGCTGGTTAACAAATTCAATCTGCATTCCCTCAGCTAAACACAGTGTCACAGCATAGATAAAAAATGACCAAAACTTGATGAGATGACCATCCCTGTACCCTGCCCGGGCTTCACAAGGCCTCGCAGTGTGCTGGTGGAGTCCCAGAGGAAGGGGACACATCTGTCACTCTCAGGGCCTAATTATGAGTCAGCTCATCTCAGAAGGCATTTCCCTCTGCAGCTGGAAGCAAAGCAGGAAGGCTTGTCACTGGCAAGAGACAGAGGTGAGCACTATACTCAATGCTCTGAAAGCCATATTCTTCCAGCTGCACTATGAAAAAACCAAAGCACCCACCCAGTAGCTTCCTGGTTGGTCTAACTTACTCAGTGTTCTGTAGTAAAGCCAGCTTTACATTAAAGCAAAGATGTATGCATTATAATACAGAATGGCAAATTCACATAAATAAGAAATCAAGAGCCATGGAGGAAGTGTCTCCCTTGACTTATGTTCTGGCAGAAGCTGCAGAATCTCACAGTTGTGACTATTCTTCATCTAAAGAGAACTTTAGGCAAGACTGTACAGCCTGTCCTCACACACACCAGTTTCCACTGAAGACATATGTGCCATTTTCAACTTACAACGTAGCTAATGAGACTAGGGAAATGAGTTTTTAACAGAAGTCTGTCTTAGGGGCTGGGAGAGAGCTCAGTGAGTGCAAGCACTTACTTTGGAAGCATGGACATGGATTTCAAATCCCCACCTCCCATATCAAACGCAGGACATGGTTGCATGTCCCTGGATCCCCAGCCCAGAATGCAGAGATAGGTAGATTCTGGGAGCTCACTGGACAACCAGTCTAGCAGAAGTAGCAAATTTCCGGTTCAGTGAGAGACTCCCGTCTCAAGGCAATACAGCAGAGAGCAATAAAGGGAGACACCCAATGTCCTCCTCTGGCTCCCATGTGCATATGCGTGGGCATGTACCCTAACACTCACATATGTGCAAAACACACACACACACACACACACACACACACACACACACACACACAATGAAATCCACCGTGTGTGTGTGTGTGTTGCATGTACAAACATGCATGTGTTTTTGTGTATGCACACGGAGCCCAAAGGTTAACTTGAGTGTCATTCTTTTTCCTAATTAGTGATTGGTGGGGGAGGGCCTAGAACATTGTGGGTGGTACTGTCGCTGGGCTGGTGGTCCTGGGTTCTATAAGGAATCAGGCTGAGCAAGCATGGAAGGTAAAGCAGTATGCAGCACCCCTCCATGGCCTCTGCATCAGCCTCTGCTTCCAGGATCCTGCTCTGTTTGAGTTCCTGTCCTGACTTCCTTCAGTGATGGACAGTGATCTAGAAGTATAAATCAAATAAACCCTTTCCTCTCCAATTTGCTTTTGGTCATGGTGTTCTGTTGCAGCAATAAGAGCCCCAAGACAGCCCCCAAGGGTTTGTGTGCTGCAGGCTTGGTCCTTTAGGCAGCAATATTGAGGTGGTAGGACCTTTAATAGGGTAGGGCCTGGTAGAAGGCCCTTAGGTCACTGGAGCTAAGTACTTGGAATGGGCTGAGCTAAGTCTTATAGGATCCTTGAGTTACTTCTCAAGGGAGGATTGAGAAGGAGGAGGAGGAGGAAGAAGAGGAGCAGGAGGAAGAAGAGGAGGAGAAAGAGGAGGAGGAGGAGGAGAAGGAGAAGAAGCATGGCTGTTTCCTAGTTTCTTTGGCTTCCTGGTACCAGCTACTATGAGGTAACTTAGCTCAGGCTGTCACCAAAGCCAGTGTAACGCTTTATAGACTTTCAGCCTCCAAAAATGTAAGCTGTGTAAACCCCATTATTTTTGTACAAAATATTTTTTTTCAAGTACAACATATAGCCTCAGGTATTTTGTTATAGTAACAGAAAATGCACTAAAACAACCTACTTTGGTGGAAGGCCAAGAATAATGAAAAACACATGTAAAGAACCCTGAGAACTTACTCTTGCAGCATTCCAACAAGATCTTAAGAGTCCTGTAAATTGTCAAGTTCATCTCATACAATGGGAAACGGAACTGAAAATGGAAGTTCAGTTCCAAACGGAAATAGGTGACTTGGTGACCAAACCAAGATTAGCCCATTTGGCTGTCAGCCACTCCATACTAGTTCCTTTAATGACCTTGTGTCTTTCTTAGGGAAGATAATGAATTGTGTGCACTGGCCTGAGAGTTCCCAAAAAGATCTCAAGGAGAGATAATATCCCTATGATTTGGTCATACATGTCAGGATTTTGAAACTCCCCTCTAAGGCGGGTGTGGTGGCACACACCTTTAATTCCAACACTTGGAAGACAGGGGCTGGTAGATCTTTGTGGATTTGAGGCCAGCCTGGTCTACAAAATGAGTCCAGGACAGCCAGGCTCTTGTTACACAGAGAAACCTTATCTTGAAAAACAAAAACAAAGACAAAGACAAAGACAAAAACTGTGGACCAGTAATTCCAAGGCAATTCTCTTAGAAATGCCAACAGCATTATGTTAAGTAGGAAAGAAGGGTGTGTGTGTGTGTGTGTGTGTGTGTGTGTGTGTGTGTGTGTGTGTACATAATTTCAAAATATTTAATATATATATATATGTCTACTATAGAAATTGGAAAAATACACAGTGACTGTCACTAAGTGGTGGGGTTATACTAGTTTCCTACTTTAAGAATTTCACTTTTTTTATTTGTGAACACTACTTTTATAAATGAAAATTTATTTTTTAAATGTTGCAGCGTGCTAGGGATATATTCCAGGTACTTATCCATTTTAAGCCAACTCTCCACTATTTAGCTATATCCTCAGCCTTTGTTTCGTGTGTGTGTGTGTGTGTGTGTGTGTGTGTGTGTGAGAGAGAGAGAGAGAGAGAGAGAGAGAGAGAGAGAGAGAGAGAGAGAGAGAGAGAGGGAAAGAGAGAGAGAGGGAGGGAGGGAGGGAGGGGGAGTTTCTCCTATATAGCTTAGGTTGGCCATGAATCTGAGAGCCTTCTGTCTTCATTCTTGAATACTGGAATTCCGAGTAGGTACCACCATACCTGGCTAAAAACGTCATTGTTTATAAACACCAACACTTCATTTATCTAATGATTTGACAGCTTCTACATGTGAGATCCATAGCCTCCCCCTCCTGTTATGGACATACACACTTTGCTGTTCCCTTCGATGACTGGGTGCTTTAGGCAGCGTGGACGCTTACGTATCTGCTTCATTTTCTGTGTACGTTTCCCTCACAGGGATCCCAAGTGGAGACAGGAATGCCCAAGAAAAGAGCAATGAGCCGAAAAGAGGTGGCCTAACCGAGGAGATCTGGGAAGATTCTGGTTACCAATCTTCCCAAATGACCAGCAACAGATCACCCTGCACAGCAGTTAGCTCCAGTCAGAGCATGTAGCGTCACAGGCAGCTGGTAGAAAGAGTGGTGGCCTTAGCTCATTCATAAGAAGGCATCTTCTGGGCTTACGGCCTGTGGAAGCTCCTTGGCATCTTGGCCATATCTACAGTGGAAAAAAAAAATTGGCGTGCACATGCATCAACTGTGCAGGACATTGCCCTCACAAGAGCCTTCAAAAGTCAAGGCAAAGGCTGCTCAACTCTCAAGCAACCTCACTCCTAACCACAGGTGTGCAATTCCAGACTCATCTCTTCCCTGGTGTGACCTTACATCGAAACCAATGGCCTTCACATTTTGAAAGCAATTGCTGATAGAATTGGGTTTTTAAAAACAGTGGCAGAAAGAATGTAACTTAGAACTGAACAGTGGCTTCTAGGGTGTTGAGGAGAGCCTGTTGCCTAACTGAAGTGGCTCTCTAGACCTCTGGCAGATGTGGGATTGGTGATGTGCTGGTCCCATTGAGAACATGCTTTGCAGGCAGGACACGTAGCCCTGTGTTATACATCTCCCAGCTTGCCACATCCTGTTCTGGTACAGCCCATCAGCCCAAACCATGATGGAGGTGAATACAACCTGGGGTGACAGGTAGCACTTTGTAATGCATCGTAGTGTTTAAATCTACACCAGCAGAGTTGCACACATCAGCTTGGACACTGGATGCTTGGTATTCAGAGAATGTGATCTCATGTGCAGGAACTCCTAGCTGAGGGCAAAATTGCATCAGAGAGACAGCTGTGGTGTCACACTCCATCTGAGAGTCAAAGTTCATCCACTGCATTGGATTAAGTCCTTTGCAAAAAAAATTCTATCACCATCCTGTACTTGAAAGGATCTGACAAATGAAAATATTCCAAATTTTTTAATGAGGATGTCCCTCTGTTTTAGTTTAGGTGACAAAATGAAGAAGAAATATGTTGTAAGCAGACACCAAGAGCTGAGCGAGCATAAGGAACATTGCTGCAGTCAGCTTAGTTTCTCAGGCTCTGCCCCTTCATTTGCTGATTGTGTCTCTGAAGTTTCTCTCCCTTCCCAACTGTGGCCACTCATCTCTAGAACAAGTCAATTTTCCCACCCTGTGTCTTAGTAAGGGTTTTATTGAGAGACACCATGGCCATGGCAGCTCTTATGAAAGGAAACATTTAATAGGGCTGGCTTACAGTTCAGATGTTTAGTCCATTATCCTCATGGCGGGAAGCATGGCGAGGTGTAGAAAGCCATGGTGCTGGAGAAGGAGCTGAGGGTTCTACATCTTGGTCCACAGGCAGTAGAAACAGAACTGTGAGCCACTAGACCTGGTTTGAGCCTCTGAAACCTCAAAGCCCACCCCTTACTGATGCACTTCCTCCAACAAAGCCACGCCTACTCCAATAAGGCCACACCTACTGCAACAAGGCCACAAATCCTAATAGTGCTGCTCCCTATGGACTTATGGGGGCCATTTTTATTCAAACCATACTCCAACATAGTAAGATGAGTCATATCCTTAAGATATTTTAAAACAATTAGAGTTGGGGAGATGGTTCAGTCAGTAAGTCATGTGCTTATCACATAAATTTCACCCCTAGAACCTATGTAAAAATCTGGGCATGGTGGTATGTGCCAATAGCCCCAGACATGGGGAGCCAGAGACAGGAGGGGTTCTATGGCTTGCTGGCCAGCCATTCCAGTCAAATCAGTGAGTTTCAGGTTCAGTGAAGGACCAGGTCTTTAAAAAATAATGTGGAGATTGGCAGGGGAAGGTATTAGACAGTGACCTCTGGCCTCTCCATGCATGCGTGCCCACATACACCTACACCCATGTACACACACACACACACACACACACACACACACACACACACACACACACACACACACACACCCCAAGCTGATGAGAAAGTATAAGACTGGATTAATATCTGATGCTTCAACTCAACTCAGAATAATGCCAAGTGACCTGTGTGGGGTTTAAACTTAGGATCTTATTATCATCACTCCTCTAATTAACAGATCTATAGACTGAGACCACCAGAGGGCTGTGGGGATGAATGAATGACCCAAGGCCTAAAGCAGCCTTTTAGTATAAAGGTTTGACACCAGAATTTGGCCCTCCCCTCCTCCGATTGTTCCCCACCAAGATAGGGAGTCATAAGAAATCTCATGTTCTCCAACACTGTCAGTGAGCAACTCCCAGCATCCATCCTCATCCCCCAATGACCAACAAGCTCTGTGCAGGCGGGGGAGGGGGTGAGGGGAGTGGTGGATGAGGGGAGGCTTGAGGAATCAGTTTCAAAGTTGGTTGGGAACTCTGATTGGCCCTTCTTAAGGAAAGGGGGTCACTGAGAGGAAGGCTTTCAGAACCCATAACCACCCTTCTTCTAGCTGCATGCTGATGTTACCATCCCCCTTTTAAGTTTATATTTGGTCGTAATGCAGCACTTGAAAGGTAGGAGCAGGAGGATGGAAAACTCAAGGCCATTTGTGGACTATATGGTGATATCAAGACCAGCTTGAGTTACAGTGAAAACCTTTCTGGAGAAACCAAGGCCTTGAAGTGTAGATCAGTAGAAAAGCATTTGCCTAGCATGTCAAGGGTCCAGGAGATTGGGTGTGATGGAGGGTAGAGCATGCTCTGAGTTCCTCCTAGTTTCATCAGAGAACAAGAAAACTTCTGAGCAGAGAGGTTGAGGACATTTTCCCCAGGAACTCCTACAATTATTGTTATTGGTGACTCTGGGTGTGCATGTGGTCTCAGGGACCTGGCACAGGTGTGGTAAGGACAAGTTTGTGGCACCTGTTCTCTTCGGCCTTTATGTGGATGTAACTCGGGTCACTAGATTAGTGCTACAAGTTCATTTACCCAGCCATCTCGCTGGCCCTGGGAGACCATTACTTTATTAAGTGGCGTCAGAGTCCTCCAATGGGCAAGTGACATATCTGGTGACTAATGAGTAAGCAAGCCCAGCGCCGTGCAACATCAGGTGACCCTTTAACTTTCAGACATCCAGTCTTCCCCGGTGTGACTAAACCCATAGTTTCCTTCTCGGTTAAGACCATTTTGCTAGCAGCAACAAAAGGCCACCTACACTGAAGCAATTGAAAAAGTATAGCTGTGGTTGGCAGCAGCTGAGGTAGAAACCCACTGTGTAACATCAGCTCTACTCTTCCACTTTGTCCCTCTCTCTGTGGTGACACATGGCCGCCCACAGTCATCTTTGCCTTCTCCTCCCTGCCTCTTCACGTGATCTGAACAAACACAGCTATCTCAGCTCATTTTTAATTATCCATGGTTCATGTATGTGGATGAGAGAGAGTACTAGCAGCCTATTTGGTCCAAGTCTAATTAGTGCTGTCCTCCAGTAGCCCATGCTCATCCATTCTCACTGGCTAAGATGGCAGGACCACGTAGAATGGTCTACATTCATTCTGTGATGGCAGAATGCTCTTGGAAGTGGGGCAGATGTGGGCAGATGTGCCACAGAAGGTGTCCCTGTCACTTCTGTTTCTCTCCATTCTAATAACCACCCACCCCTTCCCCTAATAACAAAAACTTCACACAATGCTCAACAGCTGTGAGAGAAGACATGGAGGCCAAACAGTCTTGCTTTCAAACACTGGCTTGGCCACTAGCAGTTCTATGACTTCATCTCTTGACCCAACCAGAGTTTGTTTATAAAAATAGTGGTAATAGCATTTATTGCAGTGACCTTCTGTTTTGGTTTTCAGAGACCAGGTCACACTCTGTAGCCCAGGCTGGCTTTGAATAGTTTAGGCTAGCCACAAATTCACACCATTTAGCTCCTGAGTGCTGCAATTACAGACATG